>NW_021145328.1:0-102491 GCF_002837175.3 Physeter macrocephalus
CTGTGTCAGATGTTTTGCAGGTAGGTGTTGAAAGCAAGAACTTCCCCTGGGGCCAGGACCTGAGCTATGCTGGGGGTTGTCTGTCCTGTGGGAGGTCAGACCCTGCTAAGACAGGGGCTGGTGTCTGAGGCCAGCAGACCTAGAGGCAGGGGCATGGATGTCATGACCTCTTTGAAGTCCTTTCAGTCTGGAATTCTCCTCCCCCCTTCCCTCCACCCTGACCTGGTGTCTGTCATCACATCGTGGTGGCAGTGGGTTGAATGTGACAAATTCAGGGAGGGGTGAGGGCTGTGGCTGTGAGACAGGCCTGGCCCCACCCCCGTGGCTCTCAGCTGTGGAGGCTCCCAGCTCTGCCCGAGGCTGTGGATGAAGCAGGAGCTGAAGTGGATGTCCCAGCCTGGCTAGGGTCTTCCTCGGAACCACAGCAGGCAAGGGCAGAGACTCCAAAGCTGGAGGGCTCTCAGAGGCATGGGATGGTAGCACGGGACGCCCAGGCCAGAGTTTTGAATCATCCCTCTCTGGGGACACACTGGCATTTGGGGATGCTTCAGCCGGGCAGGTCAGGTCACCCGTGTCGCCTGAGGATCCCATCTCAGGAAAACAGCAACATGACCATGGTTGGGGGCTGGGGCTCTGCTGCAGCTGGCAGCCCCTGGGCTCTTCTGGCCCTGGCTCCCATGGAAGCCTCAGGCGAGCTGTGAGGAAAGACGCCAGCCCTGGGTGGGCTCTGTCCTGGGCGTGGTGAAGGGGAGGTACTGGGACAGGGAGGGGGACTCAGTGTAGGGAACCGGCTCTGTGCTGGCTGCTGCCACTCCCGACAGACCACACTTGGGAATGAGGGTTCCTGGTTTTCTCCCTATTTACCCTCCAAGAGTTGTGGGTAGAAAATTCTAGGTCACTAAGAAGCATCTTGGAATGGCCGAGATTTTTTTAAGGATCATTTAAAAACTCGCTCAGACAAAAATGAATCATTCAGAAACCAGGGTAGTTATTGTGGCAGAAAATATCTAAGCTTTATCTTCTTGTTGCTTATTTTCCTTAGTATTGTATTAGTCCTTCTATCATTGGATGTTTTTTGACCTGTTTGCCTGAGGGCTTCCGGCTGGGTGGGCCCTGGGCGGGCTGAGGGCTGCATCCTAGCGCTGGAGTAGCACCCCTCTGCCAGCTCTGGTGGCGACATCTCAGCCGATGCTCTGTGCTCGCAGGCCGGTGACTTCACCAACCACAACGGCACAGGGGGGAGGTCCATCTACGGGAGCCGCTTTCCTGACGAGAACTTCAAACTGAAGCACAAGGGGCCAGGTGAGTGCAGGTCGCCAGTCCCGGGGCCACGTGCCCCGAGCTGTGACCCTGCCTCTGCCATCCCAGCAGGCCTGGAGGCTGCAACCTGATTGCTCCATATGATGGCTCCATATCTGATGTTGCTCCTTCCTTCCTTCAATGCTCTGGGCGGGCTTGTTGGGTTTTCCTAGAGCTTTTTCATTCTGAGCTCTCAGTTTCAAAACCAAACGTCCCTTTGAGAACCTGGGGGAGAGAGCCTTTAAGCAAAACCCCAGCGTTGTGTCAGACCCAAGGCGCGATGTGGGAAAGTCTAGAGTTCAGGGCTGGGGTCCCGCTCCAGCTCTACCACTGAGAGCTTCCACGAGGCCCTTTTCTCCTGTGGCGGCAGAGGCGGACAGGCCCTGGGGAGCTGCGTCCTCTGGGCCCTGGTTCCCTCTTCTGAGCCCCAGGATCTTCTGGCTCAAGCATCCTTGATGTGGTTTTCCCCATCTGCTCATCTGAGTGACTCCCATGTGAGATGCCTCCTGGGGCAGCCTGGTCATCCTGCTTGTGTTTGCAGGTGTCCTGTCCATGGCAAATGCAGGCCCCAACACTAACGGCTCCCAGTTCTTCATCTGCACCATAAAGACAGACTGGTGAGTTGCTTGCTCCTGGCCCCAGGCCCTCTGGGAAGATGGGGTGGCCTTGCAGCTGGAGGGGGAAGCTAGTTTGAGGCTGGACTCTGCTCTGGGACAGTAGCCCTCACCCAGGCTGTGTGTCTGTATGAGAGAAGGAGAAAGTTTGTGAAAGGATTGAGGGAGAATTTGGGTTATTCTTGTAACTGTCTTTATTAAGCTTCCCATTGTTGCTGTCAGCTGGAGTTTTCTCAGTGTGTTTTGTGCGCATGTGCGGACACACACACACACACACACACACACACGCACACGCACGCGCGCGCGCAAGCGAAAGGATTCTTTTAGCAAATATATTTGTGAAATGCTGCGGAACATATTAGGCCTCAAGGTGGCCTGTGGCAGAAACCTGTGTTCTTGGTTTAACCCGCTATTTCCCTGGCTTACTTGACCTTGGAATGTACCTTGGAAAATGCTGCAGGAGACGTTTGGATATCACACCGGATTTCTCATCAGGCATTAGCATGGGCCTGCAAATAGTTACCAGCCCCTTAGAGCCCTCTTTCCCAATGCTCTTGTATTTTCGGGATGTTTCCCAGGTAGATTTTCCACTACCTATTAAGTTTCTCTGCCCACCAAAGTCCCCTGTGTCCTAGCCCTGAGGCATCTCAGGGAGGTGAGGGGACAGCAGCTGGCCTGGAGCTAAGACTAAATAAAGCCCATTTCCAAGGACTTTAGGGAGACCTGGGTAGTGGGGGATTCTAGTGGTCTCTACCCTCCGAGCCAGAGGGACATGGATGTCAGGGTGGGCAGGTTGTTGCTGGCTCTGCCTGCCCTCCTTCCGTGGAACCCCTGGTGGATCCTGAGGTATAACCAGTTTTGGCCTTGCTGGCCCTGAACTAAACTTCCTTTTAGATTCTTGGGACTGTCTCAGATTGAGAGCTGCTTGGAACTCGCATAGGTTCACCACACGTATTATCTTGGCTCTCACCTCAGAATTTATGACTGTTAAGATAGTTCCATTTACACAGACCTCTTCTTTTTTTTTTTTTAACATCTTTATTGGAGTATAATTGCTTTACAATGGTGTGTTAGTTTCTGCTTTACAACAAAGTGAATCAGTTATACATATACATATGTTCCCATATCTCTTCCTTCTTGTGTCTCCCTCCCTCCCACCCTCCCTATCCCACCCCTCTAGGTGGTCACAAACCACCTAGCTGATCTCCCTGTGCGATGCAGCTGCTTCCCACTAGCTATCTACTTTACATGTGGTAGTGTATATATGTCCATGCCACTCTCTCACTTTGTCCCAGCTTACCCTTCCCCCTCCCCATATCCTCAAGTCCATGCCAGACCTCTTATTTCTTCAGAGTAGTTCAATATCCCTTTATCTCCCTGTGCAAAACGAGAATAACTCACTTTTTGTAGGTGAGGTTCCCAGGATTCATGTTAAGTGGCCTTGGGTGAGGTCACACAGCAGGTGAGGCAGAACATAGCCTGGGAGGGAGCCGTCATCTGATGTGTTCTGGGGGGCTCAGCACGGCTCGATACCCGAGCTGTGAGAGGTGGGGCCAGCTTTTCGGTGTGGGTTCCTTTCAGAACTGCTGTTTTTGGTAAATAGTCCCATGACCAAGGGGCTGTGACCCTGGGTGACACTGCACCACCCTCGTTTCTGCTTACCTGGCTCACCTCTCCTCCCAGGCTGGATGGCAAACATGTTGTGTTTGGTCATGTCAAAGAGGGCATGGATGTAGTGAAGAAAATAGAATCTCTTGGCTCCAAGAGTGGGAAGACATCCAAGAAGATTGTCATCACGGACTGTGGCCAGGTGAGCTAACCCGCCATGGCCAGGGTTCTAGGCCAGTGGCAGCTGCTGGCAACAGTGAGTTGACTCACCCAGGCGGCCGCCTCGGGCTCCCAGCGCAGGGGCCCCTTGGAGTTGCCTGTGCTCGTTCCACCTTCTATGTGCTTCAGGAAGGCCTCTCAGGAATGTCAGACCTCACAGGACCCACCAGGCTGCTTCCCCAGTGCCTGATCTTCCCCAGTGCCCTGTTTCTGGACCCCCATCACAGACACTGTGTCACTGCTCCTCGTCTGGCATCTCCTGTGATCTCCCGGCCCAAGTTCACCTGTGCCTTGGATGTTGAGGGTGGTGATGGGTTAGCTTTGAAGGCAGTTTCTGCCTTTTCTTTGACCAAGGGGGAAAGCCGGTTGCTGTAAAGGGCTGTAATAGCTGTTTAACGTCGTCTTCCTAATCGGAATAATTTAGCAAGACTCCCTGGAGCTGGAGCTGTGGCACTAACTACTCCAGGCTGTGGTGTGACCTGAAATTGGTGGCACAGGCCACGAGCTTGGCCTTTGGAGCACAGTCTGGGCGTTTGTGAAGGTCCCACGGCTGAGACCTTTTATCCCAGTCACTGTGAATCCCATTGGTTTGCTGTTCTTGTGTTTGGGGAGAGTCCATGGGGGTAGAATCAGCTGAACCTGGGGACAGACCCACTGCGAGCTGTGCCTAGTCAATGTGAATTCCCAAGTTGAAAACAGAAATGCCTTGTAAGTGCCATGTGCTCTGGAAGGAAGTCAGTGTGTATTCCCTGGTGGGCTTTGATTTCTTCTGTGTGTCTTATAAATTATATCTACTGATTATATACACAGTATACTTCTGGAACATTTCTTTGTGTTCACCTTAAATGTGAAAATAAATCCTGTTTTCTATAAAAGACTGGGGTCTGTGCTTTAGGAAGCAGTGTCTGTAACAAGTATTTGGAGCTGACGTTTATTGTTACCACTGTCACTCAGCGCTCCACGGAGGGCCTTTCCGTGGACTCTCAATCCCCCCAGCAACCTATGAGGGTATTCTCATCCTCCTGTTTAACAGACAAGGAAATGGACTCAGACAAACTGTCTTAGCGTTCACAGCCCATCAGAGCCCAGGTGCCGCCTCTGGGTGACAGAGCCTCAGTTTTGCTCAGCTGTGTAATGGGGTAACAGTGCCCACCTCACAGGGTGATGAGGGTCAGACGTGATCTGTGTAAAGTGCACAGCACGGGCCCTGGCACGTGGTCTTAATAAGTCTCTGGAGTGACGAGGACAATATTTCCTGTGTGTCTGGGTCTTAGAGGAGGAGGAGCTGTGATTATCTCGGGCTAGATGTGGACTTTACTACCCTCGATGTGCCGTTTAAATTTGGAGTTAAGTTACAGGTGTTTCTGAATTCACAGGGAGAGCAGATTGGGGGGTGGGGGGAGGGCTAAAAATTTCCTTAAACAGCCAAGGGAGGCACAGTGAATAACAGAAGAATCACAGTGTAATTAGCATTGCCTCACATTGGAGTCCCCTGAGTCTGATGATGTGTGGTCACAGGTCCTTGAAGGCATTCTGAGGTCACAGTGGCTGGACTTGGGTCATCTGGAATATGGGGTTCCCTGGGTTATGTGAGGTCACAGGTAGATGTAGTTACTCTGGGGTCATGGCTGGAGTTGGGTCATTGGAGTCCTGGAGAGTTTCCGTGAAGTCAGTTCAGCTTAATGGGTTGGGAACTCAGCCGGCCTAACAGTTTTCAAACAGTTCTCAAGAGCCTTGGAGGTCCTCAGGCATGGGCCCCTGAACCCCCTTTCAATCATCGATACCCTCTGTTTTCTAAAAGGGATTTCATTTGAAGAATGGGATCCTAAGCCAAATAATAATGGGTTGTTGCTCAACCCTTCCAACCAACATTTTACAGACGGGTAAACTGAGGCCCCAAGAGGGGACATGGTTGCCCAAGGTGACCCCGTGAGTCAGTTGGCAGGGCAGGGGCTAGAACCCCGGACCTGCCAGTCCAGAGGGTTTTCTGTTGGAGGCCTTTCGGGATGCACAGACCCCTTTGTCCTCAGATCACACGCAGTCAGAGCTCTTCTGATTTCTGAGGTCAAAGCCATGATTTTGGTCCCTGTGGCGTTTCCTCTTGACCTCTGGGGGCTCTAGGGAGGCAGTGGTGCTGTTGACAAGTGTGAGGGTCAGCTCCTTGAGGTGTGGCCCACTGGCCCCCTGGTGACTTCTGAGGGGTCTCAGGGTCACAGAACATGTGGGGCATGTGTTTAGTTCACAGAGCATTTCCTTTCCAATGAGGAGGAAGCACATGTGTGTGCGTGTGTGTGTGTGTGTGTGCGCGTGGGTGCGTGTGCGTATGTGTGTGTGTGTGCGTGTGTGTGTGTGTCCCCGTCCATGCAGAGGAGTCTAGTGTGGGCTAGCGGAAGAAAGAATGCAGGAATTTCCTAAAAACAGTTTCCTGAAGGTGAGGCTGTTCCCTGCAGTTCTTTTCCCAGTACTCTTGCACAAGGACCTGAGCCTGGTCTTACTACATAAAGCAGGAGCCTGTGTAATATACAGATAGGATATTGACTTGTTGCTGGTACACGGTGCCTAATGCATGAAGGAAGCAGTGAGTCATACACGTGCTCTCACAGATGGAATCATGTGTGACGCCATGTAAATTCACAATGTGTTTAAATATCTGAAATAGCATTTTTATGAGACAACACATGATCGCTTTCCAAAATGACTTCACTGAGGTATAATTTACATACAATAAAATTCACACATTTTAAGTGAGCAGATCAATCACTTGACAAATTCATACACCGAGTAACCACCACCAAATTAAGTTATAGAACATTTCCATCTCTCCAGAAAGATACCTCTGTGCCTGTTCCCAGGAAGCCACTGATTCTATCACTGTAGATTAATTTTGCCTGTTCTAGAACTTTGTATAAATGGAATCCTACAAGATTTACTTTTTGTGTCTGACTTCTTTCGTGGAGCATGTATGAAGACGTGGGAGAATTTATCACACTTCTGGGCTTTATAGACTGTTGCTCCATGAAGAGGAATGTCAGTAAATGTTTCCAAGGTCTGCTAAGGCCTAAAGCAATGCTTCTCCTAGGAATCATGGGGTGTTGGGAAAGCATGCAGATTCCTAGGCCGTGGCTGAGACCTGTTGAATACCAGTCTCTGAGGGTGGGATCTAGGAATCTGAATTTCCAAATAATAATAATTCAGCTAAAGTTTAAGAACTTGAGTGTAGGCCAGAAGGGGCGAGATTGAAAAGGGAGACCACCAGACCACTCGAGTCATTGTTGGCTTGCTGAAACATTTGTTGCTGGATGCTTCGCCACTTGTAAAAGATGCTTCACTTGAGGAGTCTGGCTGATAACTCTTGGGTGGTGGGTAGGGCACCCTGTACAGCCCAAGCTTTGTGGGGGCTGGTGGGAAGCTGTGCTTTTCCATAGCTGCTTCCCAAAGCCTCAGCCGATGGAGAGGCCTTTCAGGGGAGGAGTTCCCATGGTGTAGCCCTCGGTTCTTCATTTCTCATCAGGAGGAGGGTCTGGCTTTTGTGGGCCCAGACTGGAGAACATTTCTCAATGAATAGCTTCTGGAGGCCACAAGTCAGATCCATGTCCAAGGTCCACTGGAACAGGGTGGATAGAGAAAGTCTTGGTTCCATGCTGAGTGTTCTGATGGTTGCATATATCTGTGAATATACTAAAAAAACATTGAATTATATACTTTAAGTGGGTGAGTTGTATGACACGTGAACAATATCTCAATAAATCTCCTTAAAAATATGTGTTAGTAAATTCTCAGAATTCTTTGGGTGTGTAAGCTGTTTTTCTGGAGTCCTGTCCCTCTGGAAAATGCTGAGATTTGACCTCGTTGTGGAAGTGGTTTGGTGGGCCTTGGGCATTGCCTTTCAAAGCACCTGTCCCAGGTGAAGTTATCACAGTGTTTTTAGACAAAGAAGTCTGTTCTTCTCAGACACAGAAGGGCAAGCTACTTGCACAGGCAAGGGAGGAATGGAGTGACTGCAGGATTCAAGTTGTTAGTTTCATTTGGACCCAAACAGATGTCTCCATTATGAATTTCAGGATCCCATTCTTTCCCACTGATGCCCTTTCACACGAAAAACTTAGTGAGACTGTGAATTCAAATGATGTTGTAATTCAGCAAGCTACACAATTAAATTTTTGTTTGATTTTAAATGATTATCAGTCTAGGGTCTACAAGAAGTGAGAGATGTTTTAGAGGTGTCATGGAAGCTTTCTGGTTCTCAGACCTTAATGTAAACTGAGAATTAAAAGACATGAGTCTGTCATTTTCTTTTGGTAAACAATCAAGCATGCTCAAAATAATTCACCCCACACTATAGTCCTTATGGTCATTGATACTGCCATAACTGTCAAGTGTACAGCCACCTGGCCTCCCAAGGCACATGCTTCTCTCGTCACTTAACCACATGACAAAAATTACCATCATCCCACTTCCAATTGGCAGGTAGTTCAGCCCTGCCTTCAAGCCCAAGGGCACAGCCAAACAAATCTAGAAATCCCATCTTTGTGGGGTTATCTCCTAGGACCACTGCCTGTGTCAGTTCTTTATTGATCAGGGTCCAGACAGGATACAGAAACAACAGAGTAATTCTAACAGGGAAAGTTCATTATTAAAAATTATTAACCGGGCTTCCCCGGTGGCGCAGTGGTTGAGAATCCGCCTGCCAACGCAGGGGACGCGGGTTCGAGCCCTGGTCCTGGAGGATCCCACATGGTGCGGAGCAACTGGGTCCGTGTGCCACAACTACTGAGCCCGCGTGCCACGGCTGCTGAGGCCCACGTGCCTGGAGCTGGTGCTCCGCAACAGGAGAGGCCACCGTGGTGAGAGGCCCACGCACTGCAGTGAGGAGTGGCCCCCGCTCGCCGCAAATGGAGAAAGCCCGTGCACAACAAAGACCCAACGCAGCCAAAATTAATTAATTAATTAATTAACCATAACATGGGTTAACCTACTAAAGGGAAACAAGAACTCTGTGAACAAAGTGTCTCTCCAGTGCCCTCTATTGATAAAGCTTAATATAATTCCAGGTGGTAAGAGAGAACTGTTACAGTATCACAAACAGGGCAACGAAGGGAGGATTTAGAGCTAAAAGACGGACTCGTAGGTGGTGGCATTGCTTTCTTAAACAATCTGACAAACTCTGCCATTCAATTAAACGTATAGGCCACGTATATTTAACTTAATTATCAATATAGTTAGATTTAAATTGACCACCTTGCTATTTATTTTCTCTTTATCCCATATGGTTTCTATTCCCTTCTTACCTTCTTTTGGATTGAGTTTTTTCCTCCCAAATGATTTCATTCTACCTCCAGTAGTGACTTATTAGATTTAATTCTTCATTTTATATTTTTTGTGGTTTCTCTAAGATTTACAATATATAGTTTAACTTATCACAGATTACCTGAAAATAATATTGTACCACTTTACATAGAGTGTAAGAATTGCTGGGTTAAATGCCAACTTCACATTTACCATTTTGAGGAACATCAAACTGTTTTCCAAAGTGGCTACAAAATTTTACCTTCTCACCAGCAATGTATAATCATTACAATTTCTCCATGGCCTCACCAGCACTTGTTATTATCTAACCTTTTTTTTCCTTTTTTTTTTGGCCACGCTGTGTAGCATGCGGAATCTTAGTTCACCGACCAGGGATTGAACCTGCGCCCCCTGCAATGGAAGGGTGAGGTCTTAACCACCAGACTGCCAGAAAGTCCCTATCTATCTTTTTGATTCTTGACATCAAAGCAGTATCTCATTTAGGTTTTGATTTGCAAACCCTAAATGATTAATGATGTTGAGCATCTTCTCATGTGTTTATGGACACATGAGAAGATGCTCTTCTTTGAAGAAATGTCTATTCAGATTTTTGCCTGTTTTTAAGTGGGGTTATTTGTATTTTTATTGTTGAGTTGTAAGAGCTCTTTATTTATTTTAGATAAAAGTCCTTTATCAGATATCGGACTTGCAAATATTTTCTCTCATTGTGTGAGTTGTCTTTTTACTTTCTTAAGGGTGTCCTTTGAAGCACTGTTTTAAATTTTGATTCAGTCCAATTTATTTTTTGTTTTCAAGGTGACCATAGGCTTGAACTCTATTTCAAAAAATAAAATGTAAAGTAAAATCGGTTCCTTTATGGAGAGTTCTGGAGCTTTCTTCAGCTGTTCCTCCCCACAATTGTCAAAGTGCTCACCAGGCCCTAGGCCTAAAAGAGGTTTTGGGGCTCTCAGGTCCCCTCCCTGCACCAGCCCCCAAACTTCGTGAATGACATCAGGGCAGCTCATAGGCTCTGTCAACCCAGTGTGGAATCACAGATCAGAGGAATTGTCGGAGTGAAGGATTCTAGGTGGAGCCCATTGCCCCAGTGGGTAGGTGGGGAAACTGAGGCCTGGGGAGGGGGGGTGAACAGGGATGTGATCAAAGGTAGTGGCCTGAGACTTGTTAAGTCAGACCCTAGCTCTCCTGACCCCAGATCTTCCTACTGCACCAAACAGAAAGGTGGTTAAGAAAAAAAAACAAAGAGAATTGACTTTTAAAAACAAGAATGCCCATACTCTTCAATAGGGAATTGATAAATACATTACCTAACAAAAGAGTACAATTAGCTGTTAGTCCAATGAGACAGATTTCTGTGCTAACAGGGAAAGATGATAATGAGAACAAAGCAGGTTACAGAACGGCATGTCAAGTATAATCCTGTTAGGTTAGTGTGTGTGTGTGTGTGTGTGTGTGTGTGTGTGTGTGTGTGTGTGTGTGTGTATACATTAAACACAAATTTATTTTTACAAACAAAAAGACTAGGGAAGGATATGGCCAAACTCTGGACAGTGGTGTCTCTGGGGGAGTTTCGTCTACTGAGAATTTTCACATCCTACTTCCTATTTTTGTGTTGTTTCCATTTCACATTGTACATGTGTTATTTTTATAATCAAGAAGGAAAACCCAGATATTACCACTTGACAGTTTTACTCAAGTAAAGGTGCATGAGGCCTGGATAGCACTGTGCTGGGGAGATCAGGACTCATTTCAGGTTTGGGAGCCAAAAAAAAAAAAAAAAATTCCCCTTTTGTCCCCTATGCAGGCTTGCCGCCAGCAGGAAGTCGCAGTTCTCAGATTTAGCCACCAGAGGGCAGCAAGGGACCAGCCGATTCCTGCGAGAGGAAAGCTGGGGGAATTTGAGCTGGCAAGGATATCAAGGAGAGAGATCTGAGCCAAACTGTTTGAAGCAGTCTCCACCGCGGGGCGGGGCTGGGTCAGGTTACCAGGGAGAGGAGGACCAGTTATATGCTAGGCAAAGGTCCCTTGCTGCAGCACAAGAGGGAAACTCAGGCAGAAACCTAGTCAGAGCTGAACTAACACGATGTGGATGCCTGGAGAGGGAGGGGGAAAGGCCTACAGGCCAAGGACCAGACAGATCAAAGGCCCTTCCTGGGGGCAAGGCGCAGGCTCCTCATCTCCTGCCACCTGGTTGGGATGAAGTTTCCAGCATGCGTGGCTCAAGGGCCTGATAAGTAGGAGGCAGGGGCAGAGAGAGAATCATGGCAGGGGGAGGGGGAGGGCACAGGAGCTGGGGGGCAGTGTTTCAGAGGCAGCACAGGCCCAGGGGACTGGCACCCCTCCATGAACAGTGCAGTAGCTAAAAGTTCTTAAGCATGTCCCAGGTGTTTAATCGTGACAGTGACCCTCAGGTGGTGGGCAGGCAATACCATTCCCATTGTACAAGGGAGGAACCCGGGGCTCAGTGGGGGAGGCGACTTTCTCAGCTCAGGATGACAGCTGATAAGTAGTGAAGCTGCAGTTCAGTGTCCAGTCCATCTGACCCCAGAGCCCTTGCCAGGATGAGAGTGGGGAGGCCGAGATGGAGGTCACGGCAGGTGCCATGATCCTGGATGAACGAGGCAGGACTTGGACCCCCAATTGCCCCACAGGCTACAGAAGCTGGGTGTGGAGGGGCGGTGGAGGCTGAGCCCTGACCTCCAGGAGTGACCAGAGAGGGAGGGGGGATGTTGAGCAGGTGGTAGAGGAGGATGCTGTTCAGCTCCCAGGGTGGAGGGCTCGGGTGGGAGAAAGATCCCCTTCCTTTCCTGGACCAAGAGGGAGGATGTGGAAGGGGGACAGGCCTGAATACAGGGCTCTAGCGGGGGAGGGCCGAGCTCCAGGGAGAGAAGGCACAGGTGGCCGGCCTGGCTCGCCCTGGAGGCAGTGGAGGTAGGAGCTGGGCTCCCCCTGCAACTGGGAAAGGGACCCCCTGGGAAGTTTTCAAGGATAGAGGTGGAAGGGAGTTGGGGGCTGTGCTGGGGGGCTTGGCTTGAGTTCTAGCTTCTGCACAAGCCCGCAGTAACCACCATGGAGCCTGCACTAGGTGGTTATTGGTTCTGGGCTACCATAGGAAAGCTGGTGGGCTCGGCTGGGCAGGTGTGAGGGGCCCAGGGAATTGGGGGCTGAGGGCAAGCCAGCCCCACCGCCTGGCTGTCTTGGGCGGGTGGCACAGCTGCCAGAGGCAGGGACTAGGCCCTGGACCTGACACTGGGGGGTGAGGGGTGGGAAGTGGTGCTGGGAGGGGGATCAGGGAAGGGCTCTGCTTCTCTAGCTGTATGATCTTGGACAAGTCACTCAACCTCTCTGAACCTCGGCTTCCCTCTCTGTGAAATGGTACTCATCCCAGCACCCAGCTCACAGGGTCGTGGTGAAGATCAAGAATGATGATGTATGTGGATCACAGAGCACAGCAGCTGGCACACTGGACGTTGGCCAGATCTCACTCATTTATTCCACATTTAACCCTGCGGTGCACCAGGCCACAACGGCACTGCAGACGCACGGACGGTGGGGTGCTGGGAGTGTGCGGGGACGGGTCTGGAGGCCCCCTCCGCTACCTTGCCCCCGCGCACCTCCCTGGCCTGGCTCCCTTGAGCTCGTCTCCTGCCCGGGAGCGGAACACACACAAGTAGAAAGTGTCTCCTCTCTCAACACCATGTGGGAGGCGGGCCAGGGAGCCTCTGGGGTGGCGTTTGGATGCCTGACCTTGGGGAGCTTGTGGGGAGCCAGGGTCCAGCTGTTTGAGGGCAGGCAGGGGCCTGACTCCCCACCCAGGCCCCGAGGAGACACCCCTAGTGCTTTGCTGAAGGCCTGAGCGCACTGGTGGGAATCTACTTGGAGTCTCTTGTAGGGATCAGAAAAAGCACAGAGCGTGGAGATGGGAGGGTGCAGTGGAGGACCCGTCTGCCAGTCTGGGGCATTAGGGCCTTCCCTGGACCTCAGTTTCCCCACCCGCCATATTGGTCTCTGCCCTGGCTCCTGCCGGGACTGTTAGAAGCACACACACGAGGCCAGAGGGACAGGAGAGACGGGCCTGTGGCCAGGGCCCAGGGCAGAAGGCCGATGGCAGCAGGAGCCGGGGAGAGGAGAGCAGCCAGCACAGAGCCCCCGCGGCAGCCCGGCGTCCGCGGCAGCCTGCAGTGTGTCCCGATTGCTCCAGCTCACAGATAAGGACACGTTCCAACACGCTGGTGGTGCTAGGAGCCTTGTCTGGGCCCCACGAGGGGCCCTTGAGTCCCCAGGGGTTTTGGTGCTGAGGTGGGAGAGGGAGTGGTGGTTAAGCCCACATGCCTCCCCGCCCCGCACCCCAGATCTGAGGCACTGGCCAGTCTCCCCTCCCCGTGCCTGGTTCCTTACACCAAGGCCTTCACGGGCTGGAGCTGCCTGTCGCCCCAGACAACCGCCGCCCCTGGGGCCCCCACTCCTTGCCCCACCTTTGCAACTGTGGGCATAGCATGCTGCCCGGGGCCGAGCCCCAGCTCTGCCTCTGAACCACACACGGCACTGGGAGGTAAGAACTCAGGGTTCAAGTCCTGCTCCTCCCACTGGGTGACCTCAGGGGGGCCCCCGCCTCTGGAGGCCTCAAATGTGGGGTTAGGGTGGCGGAGGACCCCAGCTTCGAGGCGGGCAGGCAGGGGTGGGCCCAGAGCTGGGCCCTCCCCTCTGGGTCCCCCGACACCCCTTTCTGCGGTGGACTCCGCTCTCTCTGCTCTCAGCCGCTGCCGGCTGCCCGTGGACGTGGACATTAGGTCCAACCGGAGATCCTGTCCAGGGGAATTACTGGTCTCCACGGCTGCAGATGTCGAAATGCAGGCTGTGTTTGCCTTGGGTTTGTTTTCTTTCCACGGAAAACAAAACAAAACAAATACGGGTGCATGCACACGACACACAAGGGCAGAAAATCGAACGTTAACCTTGACACCTCAGCCCTAGCACAGGGGGTACTCAGCCAGTGAGCAAGTGAACCAGGTTCCTGGGTTGGCGGCCTGGCACCCCCTCGGACTCCCTGGGTGACCTCTGGCCGGAGCCACAGACAGTGGGAACAAGAGATCCACAGCCCCTGGCCTGCCACCACCAGCCAGGTGCCAAGCTGTGTGCTGGGCCTTGTGTTCACTGGGCCGGCTTATGCGCATGGTATCCCGGCGGAAGCCGGGGCTCAGAGAGGCCAGGGACTCTGCCCAGGGTCGCCCAGCCAGGGGAGGCAGGGCTGATCTGGAAACCGTCACTGTGGGGCACAGGCCGACGAGACAGACGGGCTCCGTGTCCTCAGACCTGTACCAGGAGCGCAGCCCTCCCTGGGCTGTGGGTGGAGAGGCCCTCATGGGAGTGATTATTCTCTCCCCCGCCCACTGTGCTGGGCTGGGCCCCCTCTCTGCTCACTGCTTGGCTGCACTGACACCCACCTGCGCTCAGGCCAACTCTGGCCCTGCCCGCCATTTCATGCAGCCTGAGGCCAGGCACCCGGAGGTGAATTCTTCCTTTGTGCCAATAAGCAGGAAAGGGCTTGATGGCTTCCAGGATTCGCTGTGCACCCCAAATAAGACAAGGGGTCCTGCTCCTTCAGTTGGGAGCCTCTGTTCCTGCCTGTTCGCTGCCCTTCCCCCATCCATGATCCCTGATGCCAAGGACTTACCTTGTTTTCTCTGCTCCGTCTCAGGGGCATGCATGGAGACATGGGCTGGTCCACAGACACGTAGTTTGGCTATTTAATAAACTAGTTGCCAAAGTTTAAAAATCAGAGAGTTTCACATAACAGCCTAGTCCCCCCACCACTCTCCACCCCACCCCAGGTGGTGTATTCTTAGATGGTAGCAATTGGCTGAAGCCGAGGATGGGATGCCCTCCAGTGAGCTGGACGCCCCCTGCCCACGGCCTCCTCACGGCCATCCCATCCACCCCACAGGACCCTGAGGACCGTTTCAAAGCCTGGTGCTTCTCAGCCGTGCACACTGGACCGATCAGGGACTTTAAGAACCTGAGGACACCCAGGCCGGTTTCTCAAGCATCTCTGGGATGGACCAAGGCTCCCGTAGGCGATTCTGGTGAGCAGCCAGGTTGAGAACCACAAGTGCGCTGATCCTGAGCTGCAGGGCTCCGTATGCAGGTGGCTCCTTCAGGCCTGCTTCGCCGTGGCTCCAGGCCCTGTGAGCCGTGACTTCCCGTCTGCGGCCCCGGTCAAGAGCCCCACCTTGAGACAGCCCAGACCGGTCCTTGCTCAGAAGAAGGGCCCTCTGTTCCCTCTCCAGGGGACTCTCCAAGAGGCCCGGGACACTTGAGCTTGCTCACTGTGAGATGCCCAGCGTCTGAGGCCCAAATCCCTGTCTTGGCGAGAGGGCCAAGTGGCAGCTGCAGCTGCGAGGCCTAAGGCTGCTGTCTCCAAGGAAGATTCACTCCTATATATGGTCACCAGCAGTCCCATCGCAGAGCTAACTGTGACCTAATGTGCCGACAATCTTGCCCAGTCTGGGGCCCCGCTTGGGGAGGGCCCTCGCCCCGGAGAGAGTGTCCGTTTGGGGACAGGGGGGCTGGGTGGAGGCAGGGCAAGGACAAGACATTCCAGACGTGGGAGAGCGGAAGGGCAGCCCCAAGCCGCCCCTACCCAGCTCAGCACCCCCGAATCTGTGAAAACATTCAGCTCCCTGCCAATGCTCCGTGTAAACAAGGACACCCAGGAGCCTCTCTTGCTTTTAAAAGTTCTTTTAATACAGCATGAAAAGGCTATATTTCTATAGGTAGGCCGTATACAGATTCTCCAGGAATAAGGCACACAACGGAATGCCATCCCGAGGGCGGCCCCCGGGAGAGGTTGGGAGGCTTCTCCACGCACCCTCCGAGCTGGCCCACGGGTTCTGTTTGTCTTTTTAGCTGGACACACACACGTATTAACAGATACAGACACGGACAGGGTCACCACACAGGAGTGGAGGAGGTCGAACGGTGAGGTTGGCAACAGAGAGCGATGAACTCCCCCGAAGGCCGGACGCCTCCCAAACTCCAGGGTTAGTTGTCGCACTGGGCTACGATGTAGTGATGCTGGATTAAATATTCGTTTAGAGTAGATTCAAGTCCATTAGATGTTGGAGGGCAGGTGTAAGGGCTCTGGGTGACAAATCCAAGTTCAAAGAGCATAGGGCACCGAGGCATGGCTCAGATGGCAAAGCTCCAAAGCGGGTGGCTGGAGAAGTCCGCCTCCTGCTTCCTCTTCCATCCTTGCGCCCTGCTGACCGGGAGCCCTGGACCAGGCCAAGGAGACCATCTTTGGAGCTGGCCGACCATGGGGGCTAGTTAGTCACATGCCCTCTCCTCCCCAGGCACACTCCTGCCCCCCACAAGTTTAATAACCATAGTAACAAGATAATAATAAGAAGGTGCAAGAGAATGGATTATAATGCTGTGTTATCCTCAGCTGAAGAGGCTCGACGGGCTCACCATTCCCTTTCTCACTAAGTATCTAATAATAGCTTCCCTTAAAAAAAGGCAGTACTTTCCCAAATACACATATGTATAAATACAGGACAAGAACATATTAATAAGTCTAAGCACTTGAATAATATGCTGGCTACTTAATACTGATATTTTTATCCAGGGAAGACAACAGAGAATAACAATAATATGGCTTCAAGAATTGCAAAGTTTTTTTTCCTCATCAGAATTATGTACCAACTTCATATAATAATCTATGTAGACAATATTTCCTTCTTAATGTAATTCAGTTGCAGACTTTTTACAGACCAAAGCATAGTAAAAAATCAACCCCCCCCCCGCAAAAAAAACCAACAGGAAAAAGAGAAAAGTTCTCACCATAAATATTTTCTTGCAGCTCAACAAGAAGGTTTGCAAAAAATACTTCCAGAAATCTTCATTTGATATTCTATTGCCCTCCTGAAAGCTCTGAAGTTTTGAAAATGCCTCTCTTTTTGTTTACTTTAATCTCAAAAATCAGGCAATCGTATTTTTCTTTTCTTTTTCTTTTTTTTTTAAAAAAAGCCCTCAAATATATACAGACAAAAATCACCGGGAAGATTTTTCGGGAGAAGGTAACAAATTCAGTGTTGTGAGAAAAATTGGAAACCGTGCAGAAATTTTAACATCCATGAATTTTTGTTTCAAAATACACACATAGTATTTTTTCTTTAAAAAAAAAAAAGGAATTCTGTGTCAAGTATAACTCAAAATAAATACAAATTCACAAGTAGAACTATTGAATACTTCATATGGGGTAAACACCGTTCTCTCCCAACTGGATCGCTAGATCTCCTAACTGCAAGCGATTGTCCCTTTGAACGTACTAAAACCACACACTTTCTTGTCTCCTGGGTGCCCAGGCCCTCTGAGCACTTGATTCTCACAGCACCAGCCCGGACAGCAGTGGCTTTCGCTGAGCACACAGAGCTCCCAAATTCAGCCAAACAGTGCAGGAGGGGGCGGTGTGGAAGGGCTGCCTCATAGGGAGGGCCCAGCCCCTGCAGTGGCCAGCTCTGCACAGATGGCTGGGGCAATGGCTGCCAGCTGGACAAACCCACTGCAAAGGTCACTTTGGGGTGATATCCCTTCTCCTCTTGGCCTGTGGAAGGCCCTGGCCTCCAGGGGTCTGGAGCCTGGGTTCTTTCTATAGGGTGTGGGCTTCCCCCACGACTGCAGCCCAGGTACCTGAGGCCAAGGTCCCCCTGTGGAGCCAGGTCCCTGGAAGGGTTGGGACCTGGTCCTCGCAGCGGAGACCAGCACACTGCCCACCACTGAGAATGTTCTCGTTAGCAGGGCACTAGGATGACTGACAGTAACAGCTTCTCCTTGCGGACAGAGAGCCCTGGAACAGGGTGACTCTGGCTCACCTTGACACCGTGGAGCAGGCAGGGAGCGGCTGGGAGGGATTCCTCAGTGGGCGGTGAGCGTGTTCACAGTCAGGGGCAGGCCGGAGGGAGGCCGCTACGGGGCTCAGGCTGGAGCAAATACACCCTTCTTAAATGCTCAGAGGGCATGCCCCCCCGCCCCCGCCCAAATCTACCCTGCAGCCCTGTGGCTGCAAATGCACTCACTCCATCTCTTCGACTCACTCCCTGGACCCCTGATTAACACTTTGCTGTAACTCCTCAGTTGTACAAAGCATTTTCATTTGAAAACAAAAGGCAACTGGACACGGGTTGGGTGTCCTTGAGCCGTGGTAAACACTGAATTTCAGGCCCATTTCGTGGTCTGATTTTTTTTTTTTTTCCAGAGGCATAATGTTGGGGCAAAATCAAGTGACCCAGCTCTGACAGCCGGTTCCCCTGGGAGAAAGGAGGGGTGATACGACAATAAAAATAGGACTTCTCACTGGGGAGAGAGCGAAGAGGAAGGCGATCCCCCCGCTAGCCAGGACAACGTCGCCCTGACCAGTGTGAGCGCCAAGAGGCCTCCCCCCGCCTCGGGAGGTAGGAATCATTGTCCCCACTTTGCAAACGAGAGGTTCTGTAGCTTGTCTTGGGGTGGGGGAAACCCTCTCCTTCACGTTTGCAGGGTAAGGGACAACAGGCAGGGCTGGGCCTGCAGGGGCGACAGGGGAGGACCGGGATCCCTCTGCATGACTTCTTAAGTGACCGACTGACGGATGATACTGGGGGTACGGGACCTGGGGATACTGTCCAAATAAACCTTTCTGCTCCAGGAGACGGCACACAGCCAGGCTGAATCCCAGAACATCAGAACAGAAATGGGTCTCTCGGCTCTCTGCTGTCATTCTCTCACTTAACTAGTAACGAAGCAGAGAGATGAGAATCCTTCCCAGGCTCCTCACTGTGTCAGTGGTGAGGCCAGCGTTAAAACCGGGGTCTTTGATCTGCCAGGCCTGTGTCCTTCCAGCCAGAGTGGCTTCCCTGCTGGGTCCTGTAGCCTCCATCAGGGGGTGGCCCCCTAGCGTGGGTGGGAGGGGAGGGAGAGGGGAAGGGAATGGGGCTGACAAAATCCAAGCAAGTGGGGGTAGTATGTGCTGGGAGAGGGGGGAGGCATTGCCTGATGTGCCCCAGGTCACACCTTGGAACACTGTCCAACATTCAGTGCCTCCCCGTGCCTGACCTCTGGGTCTATCGGGGTGGGGGGGGGCAGGGTGCGGCGCCCGGGTGCAATACCAGTGACGGCAGAGGCAGTCAGGTTTGGGGCTCAAAGTGGCAGGGGGCAGAGATGCCCGCTCCCCAGCAGCTGCGAGAACAGGTGTCAGCTTGCCGTGAGTGCTGACTTAGACAGAAAATTAGGGCTTTCTAAGAGTGGCTTTTCACACAGGGCAAACTGGAAGGTTCTGGGTGGGAAAAGGCAGCCTGGCCGGTCTTGGGGAGACAGTCCCCTGCAGGCTCTGGGATTCACAGTAAATTTAGTGCACTCGTGGCCAATACAAGGCTGCTCACCCCAAAGAGAGTCTCAGAGGAGAGCCTGCGGGGACACCAAGGGCTCTGTGTGGTCCTGTGCGCTGACCTCTGCTTGCCCTATCCCCTCCACACAGACCCAGGGCCCCCCGTAGAGAGTCGCAGAGACCTGGCCTTCTGGGGGCGCAGCTACGTCAGTAACACTGTCTGTCAACATACATGAGCCAAGAGCCCACCCCCTAGACCTGTAAGCCTGCGAGGATGCCCCCGCGCGCACACAGGGGACACGCAGGGGGGTGGCGTCTTCTCTGGCTGGCAGGAGGGCGGCGGGGCCCAGCAGGTGGCCGGGTCATTGCACGCGCCGGCAATAGTAGCCCAGCACCTTGCACTTCTCGCACAGGTGCTGGGGGTGCTCCTTGCTCTGGTCGGACACGTCCAGGCCATCGGGCTTCTCCAGGGGTCTCTGCAGAGAGGAAGGAGGAAGCGGGCCCAAGGGTGGGGAGGAGGGGGCGGAAAGACAGAAATACCAGAGGAGCAGGGAGAGTGAGGCAGATGCGGAGAGAGGCAGAGAGTGCTCGAGACAGACAGACAGACAGCAGGAGGGAGACAGACAGGGAGGGCCCAGAGAGAGAGCGCAGGCGTCTGTAATCAGAGGTTGTTTCCCAAAGCGCCCAGGACCCTTCCTGCTTCTCGCCTGCTGCAGGCAACACGAGTGTCCTGCGTCCTGCATCCTGAGAGGCATAGGCTGAGGCCTCGGTCTGGGGCCAGCGCTTTGGGAGGAGGTCTTGCACACAGAGCCCCAGGTCTAGATGCCACTTTGCCCCCCAACTCCACCCCCGCCAGTACTCTCTGAGCAGCCACCACCTGAAGCTCACGAATCCCCAAGACAGAGGCAGCACAGGCGGGCACAGACATCATCCAGATGCAGAAACTGAGGCCCAGCGCAAGGGAGACCCAAGCTGCATCTCCTGATTCCCAGCATCCACTGCTTCTTCCCAGGCCACTTGTCACCACCACACCTGCTCCTGCAGCCTCAAGACTCAAGGGGAGTTTAACCTGGACGGGGTCACAGTGTTTCAGGCTTCGGCTAAGTGAGCCCTTAGCTCTGCGACGTCAGCAGCCAGTGTTCTGATTCATCCCACATCCCAGGGCCTGCCACAGTGCCTGCCCCATTAGTGGAGTGGCTAGGTGTTTCTGAACAGGGAAACTGAGGTCCAGAGAAGGGAGGTGACTTGCCAGACCTCTGAGGCTCACGGTGTGGCCTCAGAGAGCCTCGGTTTCCACATCTGTAAAGAGGGCCGTTGTTGCAGCTCGTTTACAGGGCGGAGTCAGATGTCTAGATGCTTGTAAACTGAGTGGCGTTTGGCACGTACAAGCACATTTCTGTTCCACAGGGGGCTTCCCTGCTTCCTCTGTACCTCGCATCCTGGCTCTCAAAAGCAAGCTTGTTTCTCTGGAAAATGTACGGAGGTTATTAGGCACACCTCCCGAGGCAGACTGTTTCTTGGCTGGCAGCCGTAGCCCCGGCCCAGAACCCCTACCTGTAGCAGGTCCTCTACATGGACTCGGGGGGACTCAAAGGAAGGTGATCAGGGCCAGCTGGGAGCCACTAGCCGAGGACAGGGGGCAGGAACTGCAGGCCGGTGTGGGCCAAGGGAGCCTTGGTGCCAGTGACCAGGACCCAGAATGGTCCTGGAGGGAAGCTGAGCTTGAGCGCTACCCCCTGGGCAGGCTGCAAACTGCTCAAAAGTAGCGCACCAACTTCTCTGCCTGAGTATGCAGTGCCTGGCCTGAAGCTGACACTCAGAGCAGAGAATGGATGAGTCAGAGGGCTCTAGAAAGTGAGTGTATGGACTGTGGGTGGGCAGGGTTCTGATCCAGGGTCATAAAGCCCATCCCTGTGCTTCCAGGCCTAAAGCCACACTGGGAAGACATGGAAATAGGGCAGGAGCCTTGGCTTCATCTCAATAAGCTTTCAATGACTGGCTTTCCGGGCCAGGGGAAAGGAGAAAGAGTTTAGCTTCATGTCAGACCTGGGCTCAAACTACCTATGAGCTGTGTGACCTTGGGCAAGCCACCTGACCTCTCTGATCCTCCACTTCTTCATCTGTAAAAGGAGATGTCAGTAACACTTTTCTCAAGAGGCTGTTGTTACAACTCAAGGAAGATCACAAACAGAAAGTGCGTAGCACATAAAAGTTATTAATGCTGTTTATTATTATTACTAATAGGAGGGGAATACCAGCTGGTAGAGGGCCACTGAAAGTTGAAGCCACAATTCCAAGCTGAAAGACCTGGGAAGGTCACATCCCCTGCCCTCCAGACATCTTGATGCACACCTACGGTATCCCAGGGCATGGCCTGCACACCCCGGCTCTGGAGAGCTCTCTGGCGGCTGAGCTCACTGGCTCAGCCCATTGCCTGCACTGTAAGAAGCACTTCATGATCTTGGGCTGAAGTCTGGGTCCCTGTACGCCCATCCCAGTGATCCCAGCCACACAGGGGCCATGCAGACTCTCTGCTGGCCCCCATAGGTCCTATGTGAGCAGCTCTGGAGTCTTCCCTCCCCCAGACCAAACCCAACCTGATGTCCAGCTCCCCTCCCATACTCTTCATGCTGGCCCAAGCACCCCCCCGAACCCGTCTTCCAAGTGGGTCCGGAGAGACCAGATCAAGCAGGCCCGACACCACCCTTGCTCCCTGTGGTTTACACTTTGCAAAGCATGACCACATAAATCATACAACCTAACGTCCTGTGAGGGGCATATTATCATCCTCATATATTACAGATGAGGAAACCAAGGCTCCAAGACATTAAAGGCCTTGCCAGAGGCCTGCAGCTTTACCTACCTGCCAAGGGCTGTTGGGAGAGAACTTTCTCCTTTAGAACCTTAACTTACCCTTCTGTAACTTGTGTCGCGGGGGGGGTGGTTTAATAACATTTGCTGTACGTGTCATAGGGAGAGAAGTAAATGAGATGACTGTCTTAAGGTAGTTTCTAACCATAAAGAGCTCTGTAAGACTCTGTAATTGCTGTGTGACCTCTTGCAAGTCACTTAACCTCTCTGTGCCTCAAGTTTTCTCCTCTACACAATGCGCTAATAAGGGTACCTACTTGATAGGGTTGTTGTGAAGAGTAAATAAGTTAATATATGCAAAGTTTTTAGAACAGTGCCTGGTACATAAAGAGCAGTGTTGATCAGTATTAATATCATGTATTATTGCTATTATTATTATGTAGAGGGAGCAGGCTGAGAACAGGGGAACCAGCTGAATCCCTGTGGAAATGCACTTGCAACATCCTGGCCATCCCTGCTCCTTGACCATGACCCTGTCAGTGCCCCTTCCCTCCACGGGTCCTGGCTCAGCCCTGCCCAGGCACTGGGTGGAGGAGCTGGGGAAGCTGTCAAGGCGACTCCCCTCTGCAGAGGGAAAAACAAGTCAGCAGCTGGGATTGATCACCCCAGGGCCATCCCCACCCCCCGCAGTGAGGCAAAGCCCATTAGTGTTTTCTTCTCATGGGGGGCAGGGCTGGTAGGGGGGAGCCGCAGCTGGAGACTGACGGGAAACAGATGTGGTAGGGGAGGGAGGGGAGGGGAAGTGGAGAGTTCTCAGGAGATGGATACCACACAGGTCAGAGCTCAGGGGGCAGGAGAAATAAAGCAACCCCTCTCCACCGTCGGGGGCAGGGAGAGTATGGGGGGAGAGAGGCTCTGAGCCCCTCCTCTCATCTCTTCAAAGGCTCCTGATTGCTGGGGAGCCTGGCAGGGCCACCCGCCCCGCCCTTCCCTCAGCCCAGCTTGCCACTTCCCTGAGGGAGAAGAGCCCTGTGACAGGAGATTGGGGGGTGAGGCAAGGGGAGACCCGGTCCCAGGCCCCCCTGACTGGCTGAGTGACCTTGCTCAAGTCCCATCTCCTCTCTGGACCTCAGTCTCCCCGCTGCACACAGTAGGTGCTCAACAAACAAGGGCTGAATGACGAGGAGAAGGAAGAGCAGAGCCACACGCACTTGGAAGATTCTTCCTCACTGGGCCTGGGAGACTCTGATCCTGAGTGTGGAGACGGGGAGGTGATGGTCAGGGAGGCTGCGCTTGGACTGAGCTTCGCAGGACGGAGACGAAGCAGGAGAGGCCACTGCCAGCCTGGGGAATGGCGGTATGGGCCTGGCATCATGGAAGGGGTGCTAGGGCAATACAGGGGTGCGGCCAAGGAGGCTGGAGCCACAGCAGGGAGTTGGGTCCCGGTGGACTTGGGTGCATGGCCTGGGCCCTGCCTCTCTGATTAGGTCACAGAGGTGTGAGAGTCATAGGACTGAGCCTCCCAGATCCCCAGCACAGCCCCAAGCACCATACATCTGAGCCCCTGCAGGAGCTGGCCCATTCCCAGCTCCCGTCCCCAGCCAGCCACCCTGACCTGCCCTTGCTGTTCCCCCTGGGCCCGCTTCCCCCAGGCCACTCATCTGTCCCCTCCAGGCTCCATGTTCTCCTCCAGCCCCAAACTTGATCCCTCTTCATGAGTTCCAGCTTCTCTACTGACCTTGGGTAAGTCACTTATGCCCTTTGCCTTAGTTTCCTCTTTTGTAAAATGGGGAGACAATAGAGCTGACCTCATGGGGTGGCTGAGAGGATGAAGGTATAAAATACGCAGAGGAGTGCCTGGCCACCGCACACTGCTGTCACAATTTTCCCAATTCCTGCCAGAGTCTCCGGTGACTGAGACGCACCTACAGCACCCCTCCTCTCTCCTGTGCTCGGAGCCCAGCCCAGCGCTTTGCTCCAGCCCGCCCAGTTCAGGGGGCGCGAGCTGGGACACCAACGGAGGCCTGCCTGGCCTCAGGGCCGGGCTCCAGACACAGGTGCAAGTTCAACGCCAAGGCACCGCTTCCACGTGGGGGCCCTGGAAAGGCCACGTGGCTTCTCAGGACTGCACGTTCCCTCCCAGCGAACAGGACACCTGGTCTGAGGGCAGAGCACACGTGAAGGGTGTGCAGGGACTCAGCAAACGGCACCCGGAGGGTGACCACACCTGCGACTCAGAACAGGAGTTCTCTGAACGCCAGTTGCTAACCCTGTCTGATGGAATCCTGTCCCTTGGGCTGGAGAGGAAGCTCCTGGAAAGCCAGGCAGCCCCCTGACCTTCGTCTTCCTTCAGAGCCTGCACACACCTGGCGAGCAGCCGTCAACAAAGTGTGTCCAGTGAGAGAAAGTAGGAACCCCTCTGACAGCACGGGCCACGCACAAGGGCCCTGGGAGAGCAGAGTTCAGCCAGGGCGAGTGTGCTGACAGTCAGACATTTGGGGAGGTGCTTTTGAGCTCGGGTTCCAGACCTGCTCAGGAATTGCCAGGAAGACTTCAGGATCCAGGATGCCGTGGCTCCTTTACACTGCCCGCCTTCAGCCCCAGCCCCGACGTCCTCCTACAACACGATGTGCATATCACGTGCCCTGTGCCCAGACACTGGGTCATCAAGCCTGTCTTGGCGCTCCAGGGCCTTGGTGTCTCCCTTGGTGCCATTAGGGTGTGGGCCAGGCCCCCTGCACTAAGGAGCCCCTTGTCCACTGGGCTGCATGGCCAGCTTCCCATCTATTTGCCTGTGTGCGACAGTGTGGGTGATGGGAACCATGGAAAGCCTTGGGGGCGGGAGGATGGAGAGTCTGCAAACAGAGGCAAAGGAGGCCTGCACGAGGGTCATAAAATCACAAAATGTTTCAACCACAAGAGTCCTCTTGGAGAACTCCCAGATGCTCCTAGTAGGATAAAGACCAAATTCCGTGCCATAGCCTCTGAGCCAGCCCAAGGCAGCCCAGCCCCTCCCTCCGCACTCTGCTTCACCCCTCAGCTCCTCCAGTGCTCGGCTCGGCCCTGTCCTCTCCACTCCGCACATGCTGTTCCCTCACCAGAAGCGCACCCTCCCCTCTCCGCCACTCCCACGCCAGCCCCCTTCGTCTGCTGACCCTCCACTGCCCCTCGGAGCCCAGCCTGACATCACTGCCTCAGGGGATCCTCCCCCACCCTCCTGCCTCCCTTTCCCTGTGGCTCCTCTGCCCCCTGCTCCTGCCATCCTTCCTGGTGACTCAGCTTCCACAGGGAAGGCTCGCCCCACCCCCGCTCCTCGTACCCCAACTACCTCACCAGCAGTGACCGTGTCTCCCACCATCCCCTCAGCCACAGCCTGGACTTGGTCTTCAGAAACCTGCTCTCTGTCCAGCTCTCGGCTCCCGCACTCCCCCCAGTCCTGGCCCCGCCTCTCTCCCTTCCCAGCCGTCTAGCTCACAGCCCAGGACCACACTCCTCTTCCAACATCACACCTGACTCTTTGACCTCTTCCCTCTGAAACACTCCTCTGGCACACCTCTGTCCCCGAACCCCTGTAACGCCATCTCTGGTCCACACCTGGGCAGTGAACGGTACTGGCCAAGTCGCAGAACTGGGCTGACGGCTTGGGTGACAGTTATGATCTCGAAGCTTCCGCTGGGCTGGGATGCTGCTTGCCAGTCTGGCTATGTTTCTCTGGTAGGTTTGCTTCCTCCCTTGTCCTTCCCCAAAGCCCACCACACCCCTCCTCGCTCTGACTTTTAGCTGAAAACCTCGTGTCCCATTTCACTGGGAAAACAGAAGCCCTGGAAGTGAGGTCCCCCTTCTCTGCCCCATCAAACCCGTGACCCTCCCCAATCATCCCCCACCTCCCTCCCTCCTGGGCTGATAATAAGGCATCTCCCTCTTGTCCCCTTATCATCAGCCTTTTGCTTTCTTCTGGGTCATTCTCATTTGCCTATAATGTGCTCCAGGCTCTCCCATCTTCAGAACACCCATCTCAACGCCACCGTCCCTACTCTAGCTACCGTCCCATTTCTCTGCTTCTCTCCACAATCAATGCCCTTTGCAAAAGTGGACAGTGAAGGTATTTCCTCTGCGGCCTGGCCCAGGGAACCTCCGCCACCACGGACACTGCCCTGGCCAACAGATCCGCTGTGAATTAACATCCCCCCTTCCTTATTACCAAACCTCAAGGGTCCTTCTCCATGGTCTTTACACCTGACATCTCAGCACCAGCCACCACCTGTGCCACCCTCCCACCTCCAGGACTCCACGGTCCTTGGTCCTCCTCCTCGCTGGATGCTTCTCCTCCATCTGACCTCCGAATGCTGGGATTCCACAACACATGGTCTGGGGAATCCCTTCTCTACTTTGCCCACATTCTTCAGGAAATCTCATCATTCCCTAAATACCTTTAGGCCAATGGTACCCAATTACCGGTGAACCACCTTGACTTCTCAAACGAGCTTCAGAATAACAAACCCAACTGCCCTCTTGACATCTTGACCTGGATTTTCAGGAACATCTCAAATGTAGCATGTATCAGAGATCTCTTGCCTTTATCTAGAACACCTATGTCCCATCCCAGCTGCCCCCAGCCCAGGCTGCCCACCTTGGTAACGACCACCTCCATCCACTCAGGAGCTCGAGCCAGAGTGTGATTGTTCTCCTGGATTCCTGGCCCCCCCTCACCTTTCACAATCGATCCCGTGATGCTCTGTGTTGGACCCAGGTCCAGAGCCACCACCTTAGTTCAGACCTCCTTCGGTTCGCCCGGCACTATGGCCATGGCTTTCCTGCTGGTCTCCCCAGTCTCCCAGCCCCTCTAGGCCAGTCTCTACCCACAACCAGAGCAATCATCTCAAAATGAAGCCGAAAGCCCTGTTGCTGGGGGCTTCCTTATAGGGCCCCCCAAATTCCTCTGGTGACTGCTCCATTTAGCTCTCCCATTCCTGCCACTCCACTCTCCTGTTCCTTCACTGAGCTTTCAGCCTTGAGCATCTCAAGTCCGACAGCCTCAGGGCATTAGCGCTTGCTGTACCCTCTTCCTAGGATGGCCATCCTCCCTCTAGTGACAGGTCTAGCTTCCTCCCCTGCTTCAGGCCCCAGAGTAAATGCCGCCTCCTCTCTGCAGCCTGCAGTAAGTGAGTGCTGCCTGGGACGAGCTGCCTCAATCCCCTCCCAGCAGGGCAGGCCGGCCCTTGGCCACCAGCCCCGTTGCACAGTATCTGGCACCCAGTAGCCACCTTGTAAACGTGCGCCAACTGGGCGAAGAACCAAGAAAATGCACTTTTCTACAGAATCCTGCTGCCTGAGCGTCCCTCTTTGTGTCACGGTTGCAGTTCGTTACTTTCAAAATTCACTGGGGTCTGTGGTCTCAGAGTCTTCGTACAGTTGCCCCTTTATCTTCCTTCCCTTCCTGGAGAAACAGGCCCTCTCCCCCCCACTTCCTATGAGACCAGGAAAGAAAGGGCTAACTTGGATAGATCTGGTCTCATCCCCATCGAATGAAGGAGCAAACTGAGGGTCACTAAGGGAAAAGGTCCCCTCCCCTGGTCCTTAAGCCTCGTCTGCTCCCCGCTCCCCCACCCCTCGCCCGGCTCACCTGCTTGTGTGGGTACACGTTGATGTGGCACTTGATGCACTCCTGCCCCATATTGGCCCAGGAGTTCCCGCTCATCCATTTTCTCTTGCACTTGGGACACTTGTACTCGCCGAAGCAGCGCTTTTTGCCCTGGTACGGGGTCAGACCCTCGCCTTTGGGGCGTGCCTAGAGGACAGGAAGCAAACACAGGGATTAGGGTCCAACAGGCCAAAATGAGGCCCCACAGGGGTCCTCATGGTTTCCCTCTTCAGCCTTCATGCCCTGTGTCCCCATGTGCCGGACACCTTTTGTCCCCAGTCCAGAGAACACCAGAGTCACCCTCAGAGCACACATGGGAATCCCAAGGCTGGGAGACTCGTGTGGGGACAGAGAACAGAGGAGGTGGTGAGTGGTGCACATCTCTTTTAGATTTAAGGGAGCAAAGTCCTCGATGGTGGCTAGGAACTACTTCTTTAACTCTGCTGTCATGAAGGGGCAGCTGGTGGTCACATGACCTCACACAGGTGCTCTCTGGCCCTGGGTGGTATGGTTTAAATGGCTACTGAAGAGACAACGCAGGCAGAATACAATCTTGTAGGCAGCGAAAGTGTGTCTCCCCTCACCCCTGCTCCCAGCCACCTGCAGCCTTACCTGGCGGCTATCTGAATTTCCTTTAGACCACCCCAAAGATGGGCTCTCCATTTACAAACATATACACCATATACATATGTACGTGCATCCTTTCTTTTCCCTCACTCGTATGGAGACAGATTATATACTTGGTTCTACATCTTCCCTTTTTCACTTAATAATATATCTCAGACATATATATAATATTTTCTACCAGATCAGTAAAAACAGAGCTGCTGTATTGTGTTTGAGGGTTGCACAGTATTCAAATCTATGCAAGGTTCGTAGTGCTTTCCCATCACTACTGCAAATGTCTAGATTGTTTCCACTCTTCTATTACAAGCAATGCTACTATGAATAACTTTGCATATATGTGTGTATGAACATATATAATTTTTCACATGTGACAGTACATTTGTTGAATAAATTCCTAGAAGTGAAATTGCTGGGTCGATGGGTATGTACAATTCTCATTTTTAAAGATGACAATTGCCACTACCCGCCTCCACCCCTCCAGCTGCAGGTGTACCAACTTAATGTCCCGTCTCCTCCCTAACAGAGTTTTCATCATTGCCAACCTAAGAGGTAGAAAATCTCAGAGTAGCTTTGACTTGTACGACATGTATTATGAGCAAGAGAGAATTTTTGCATTTAAGAACCACTTGTGTTTCCTTTGTGAACTGTTAGTTCATATACTTTGTAACTTTTTTTCTGCTGGGGTTTGGTATTTTTCTTGTTGATCTGTAACTGCACTTTATATATTAAAGAAACTAGCTCTCTCCTACATGGTATTTTTTTTTTAAAGCAGCTTTATTGAGATATGGTTCACATACCTGACATTTCACCTATTTAATGTGTACAGTTCAATGGGTTTTAGTATATTCCCAGTTATACAACCATCACTACAGTCTAATTTTAGAACATTTTTCATTACTCCCCCAAAGAAACTCTGTATTCATTAACAGTCACTCACCATCCAACCCCCCACTTCCTCACCATACCCAGCCCCAGGCAACCACTAATTTACTTTCTCTTTCTATAGATTTCCCTATTCTTGACATCTCATACAATAATTGCCCTTTTGTGCCTGGCTTCTTTCACTCACTGTAGTGTTTTTAATGTTCATCCACATTGCAGCATGTATCAGTATGTCATTCCTTTTTGGTGTTGAATAATATCCCATTATATGGTCATGCCATATTTTATTTACTCATTCATCAGAGGAAAGACACTGGGTTGTTTCTAATTTTTGGCTATTATGAATAATGCTACTATGAACATTCATGTACAAGCTGCCTAGTGTTTTAGAAAGTTGAATTTGTTGCCCCATTATTTGAAAGTGCGAGATTTCACATAGAAACATGACCACATTGGTCCAGAATTCTTGCTGGTGATTGTCAGCTGAGGTTAAGGAGTGGCCGCCCCATCAGACTGACTGCAATGCCTTCTTCGTGTCACCTCTGTTCCCACCAACTGCGCCCTGCATTATGTCACCTACTTAGCACTCACAGGATTTGAGTTTGAGGCCGGCTTAAACGCAGGCACTACACTGTGACTATCAGTCACTCCTAGACTGGCATCCTCCGCATTGACTGGGAGCTCATTAGAAATGCAGAATCTCAGGCCCCATCTTAGATCCACTGAATCAGAATCTGCATTTTCACAGGAGCCCCAGAGAATTCATACGCCATTAAGGTTAAGAAGTACTGGTCTATGAGATGGTCTGTTTCCATAGTAATGTTTCCCTGGGTATTTGCCTGTTTCTGAAGTAGCGCATAAAGGTTAAGAACACCAGACTCTGGATCCAAATCCTAGCTCTGTGATCCTGGGCGAGTCACTTCACAAGACTAATGATAGGAACTACCACGAAAGACTGTTCTGAGGATTAAGTGAGGTAAAACAATTAGAACAATGCCTGGCAAATCTAACAGGAGTAGTAATTATTATTATTTAATAACATAGAACAATAGTGGTATATAAAATAATAATTTCTTCCTTCGGTAATCATGTCTTTTTTGCCCAGCCGCCATTACCACCACTTGGTGACAGCCTACTAGAATTCCAGACAAAACCCTAAAAATGGACGTACATGCTGAATGTGTAAATCTAAACTTAGAAAGTGACAACAACGCCGCCCTGGTCTTTTGGGCCCACTGCCTAATGTCTTTCGGATCCTTATTGGCCTTCCTGGAAGCCATGATATCCTGGGGAGAAGACCGAGCTCCAAGGCGGGGCTGGCTCTCGGCACTGGTCAGGTCCATGAGAGAGGCTAGTTATGCCAAGGGGAGCACTCGGCGTGCAGCCAGGGCCCAGGGTCCAGTCATCTTGCAGTAGACAGGCCACCTATGACTCTGAAGGCACTTCGAGTTACGTTGGTCTCAAGATAGGGGGTGTGCAGTGACCCAACCACTTCTGGTGGCACATTTTTCTACCTGGTTCCTGGTACCCACAACTTACACAGCCTCCGTTCTGCAGTAATCCTGAAATAAAGTACTAGATGAACTCAGTTTCCTGGTCCCTGTTCTTAAAGGCACTTACATTTTAGAGGGGGACAAGGGATAGGCATGTGGTGCCTCACTAATGGTAGGATTTGAGACTCCTTGGTCGAAGTGGGAAATGTGGGGGCCATCACCAGCCAGACCCACTCTGGGATCTGGTTCTGCAGGCCTGCTGGTTCAGAGACTGATGGGACCCGGCACCTGGCCTCACACAGCTGGGGCCAAGGTCAGGGGTCAAGGCATCTCGGGACACTCAGCAGAGTGAAGGGTGAGGATTGGGGCAAGGCTGACAATTCAGTTCCCAAAAAGTCTCTGCTTCAGAAATGAACAGGAAGGAGAGGTACACAAATAAAGAAGATACAGCAATGTGCACCAAAGGGAGAAGCAGGAAGATGAGAGAAGAGCAAGGGGGTGAGTCGGAAAGCATCACCACACCATGTAATTAGAAAACTGGCCTTTCTGGAGCCTTCCATCAAGGACTGGGAGCTTCTGGGCAGGGACAGGGGCTCCAGGCTCCTGCAGTGTCAAACATCTTCAGCACACCGTTCCCACACTGCTGTCAGGCCAGGCACTGGGAGGGCCCAGCTCTGACACCCCACCACATGAGAGGTGGCTCAGATCTTGGACTTCAGGGCCAGATGCCAGCGATGGCATTCCTGTGGCCTGCCTGTGACTATCTGGGGGACCTTCCGCAAGCTATGCAACCTCTCTGTGACTTGGTTTCCACAGGAACCCAGGATGATGATCACGGGCCAGCTTTCCCAGCGCTGTTGGAGGGATCTGATGCATTCGCGCAGATGAAGGTCTTAGCTCGGTGGGTGGACGTTGCAAATGCTCAGTAAGCATTAGTGATTTCAGTAGCATTCGCTTCTGGGGCTTGTGCAGGGAGAGGGAGCAGGTGTGTTCCAGGTGATACAGAGGCTGGGGCTGAGACCGATGGGCATAAACTGTAAGAGGAAAGTCCCAAAGATGGGAGGCCAGCCTGAGTAGAGGGTGGGCTCACCACCCCTGTGTTGCCGGGGGGTGGGGGGTGGCGAGCAAAATAAGAACAGCATTAGGTGTCTTCACCTTCTGGAATCCTCAGGGGGAGCCAAGAAAGGTAGAGGAAGGCTGTGGAAGCTCTGTGGATGCTGCTGGCAGAGGACAAAGGGAAGAGCGAAGAGAACAGACTTTTACGAAGGACCGCCTGTGCGCTAGGCTTTGTGCTACGGCTCCACGGCCTGTCAGGCTCCCATTCAACTCTCCCCGTAACCCTGTGGGGCAGGGGATATCATCACCCACTTAACAGATGGTGAAACTGAGGCACGGGGAAGGGGAGGCACGTGCCAAAGAGTTTCTAGTATGTGAGGGGCAGTAGGCCAGGCCCAGCAGGCTTTCCCACAAGGCTACACCCTTTCTGTCTGTCACCCCCAAGTGTGTCCCCACCATGAAGCAGAGGCCTGTGCTCAGGAAAAGAAATATCCCGGGCCCCAGGGCCTCCAGCTCAGCCTAGCCCAGTGGCTTTGCCTTCCTATGGGTCAGAGGGGAGAGATGCCTGTGGGGCAGGGGCAGAGAGGCAGTGGATGGAGGGAAGGCAGGCCAGCAGGCAGTGAGCACCAGCTTCCCGGGAGGGCTCAGTCCCACCACTGTTACGCTTACAGACAAGGGCAGGGCCAAAGGGAGTAGGAAGTTTTGACAGAAAGAAGGCTTCTCTGCCACCCACACTTTCCCCCTGCCTCTCCTCCCAGAAAGGCATGGCCGCTTCTCATAAACGTCAGCATGAAGCAGACGGTGACTACCAATGGCCCTGCAGCGACCATTGTCCTCCCCGGCTGGGAAGCAGGCCGGGCCTGACTGGGCTCTCCTGACCCGGGTCCCTGCCACATAGCCCTCTGGGAAATCACATCTGCCAGGAGCTCAGGCAAAGCTCAGTGGGGCTCAGAAACCAGCCCTCTTAGTACAGACAGGCCCTCTGGGGACCAAAGAGGCCAGGGGACTTGCTCAAGGACACGTAGCAAATCAGGGACTGAGCTGAGACGAGGGGTGAGGTCCTCTGACCTCCAGATCAGGCTAGAATCACCATGGAGGGGAGCCTGGGGAGTGAGAGATGGTGGCTGGCATGGTGGGGGGAAGGAGGTCTTGTGCCAGGGAGCAACCAGGGCAAAGCTGGGCGGGGAGTGGGAGGAGACATCCGGGCAAGCCAGCAGCTTGGGGAGAGATGTAGAGGATTCTGACACTACCTGGGCACTTTTTCAGGACGGCTCAGTGTTTTCTTCCCAAAGGCTCATAAGATTTCTCGTGGCTGGACACTAGGTAGTGAGCTCCCTTTCACTAGGGGTATGCAAGCACAGACTGTGCGAACAGCTATCAGGGACATTGCCAAGGGGACTTTTGCCCTGGCCAGGCAACTGGACCAGGTAACTCTGAGGGCACTTCAGCTCTGTAATCCTCCCAACTCTTGTTGCTGGTGAAGGCCAACCAGGCAGGTGTGGAGAGGGAACACTCTCAGACGCTGCTGGGGGTGGGCTTGAACAAGTACATTTCCTACTGCATTTCTACAGTGCAACTTGGTGGTAAGGTTTCAAACTTTAAAAGTTCCATTCCTTCCCTCCCAGCAAATCTATATCTGGGCGACCATCCTAAGGAAACAAAAGATCAGAGGTGCAGACCACAAGGATGTTTAAGGATATCCATCACAGCGTTGTTTATGATAGCCACAGGCTGGAAAAAAACTAACGCCTTGGTTCCCTAAATGACGTTACACCCATTGGACAAATGACAACAAAGCCATTAAAATATTTATGAGGTTTTTAAAAAGGGGTTTGGAAAACATTTTTAAAAGAAAGTAGGATAAGCAATTGAATATAGACTGCTCCCAGAGTAAAACTGTAAAAAGAAAAAATGTGCAAGGAAAGGGCCGGCAGGAGATCAGTCAGAAGTGTGCAGAGGTTGCCTCCAGGAGACAGGATGCTCTGCTCTAATTAATGCATTGTCTTGAATGAGTAGGTATGACTTCGATGGAGAAAATTATGATGGTCCATCAGCCGACTCCCTGGCCTGCAGGCCCCTCCTGCCCACAAGGGGGAGCCCTGTGCTTTTCCAAGGTGGTGGGAACCAGACAGAGATGGCAGCTCTGTCCATACTTGTCCCCTGGGGCCTGGGTGCCAGGCAATGGCCAACCTCTGGCTGCTGGTTCTGTTGGACCACGTTCATGTCCGTAGAGCTGCCCTCCCCCCACCCCCGCCATGGAGTGGACTTCCCACCCCCTGGATCCCATTTGCTCCCTCAATTTTGAGGACAGCTGGAAGTATCCACACCTATCACATGACATAAGAGTCTGGCTGGTCACGGTGCCCATCAATTTCCCTGCCCCTGCTTCCTGAAGTCCCACCAGGAGTGAGTCAGGCTTCAGAGTGAAGTTTGTTTTCCTCTTGGCCGCTTTAAGACTGTCTATTTTTTTTTATTATTATTTTTTTTTATTTGGTTGCGTTGGGTCTTCGTTGCTGCGCGCAGGCTTTCTCTAGTTGCATCGAGCGGGGGCTACTCTTCGTTGCGGTGCGCGGGCTTCTCATTGCAGTGGCTTCTCTTGTTGCGGAGCTTGGGCTTTGGGTGTGTGGGCTTCAGTAGTTGTGGCACGTGGGCTCAGTAGTTGTGGCTTGTGGGCTCTAGAGCGCAGGCTCAGTAGTTGTGGCGTACGGACTTAGTTGCTCCACGGCATGTGGGATTGGGATCTTCCTGATCCGGGGATTGAACCCGTGTCCCCTGCATTGGCAGGCAGATTCTTAACCACTGCACCACCAGGGAAGTCCCTAGACTGAGTCTTTTTTGCAGGGAGAGGACATTGTCATCTTTGGTAGCTTGAAGGAGAGCATCCCAGGGACCCTGGCCCAGGAAGGGGCAGTGAGGTGGGGTGCTGAGGACCTGAGGCCACGCCCTGTACATCATGACTCCACACTGGCTTCTGCCCCGGGACGCACAGCCTCTGCTCTCTGGATCACGGTTTCGGCTATGGGACCCAGCTGCAGGCCTCAGCCCCAGCCCTGGCCACACCATCTCTGCTTGCCTGTGCCTGGCCAAGCTCTGGGACACAGTAATAGCCATACTCTTTGGGTGTCTTGTCAGAGCCAGATCCCCTTTGTACAATTACCTTATGAGTCAAGTATGCTTAGTCTCAGGTTTCAGATGAGAACACCGAGGCATGAAGAGGTTAAGTAACTCACCCAAGGCTATACTTCCAGCAGGTGGTAGAGTCTGGACTTGAACCCAGGCCGCTGACTCAGGCCCATCCTCTCAATTGCCCCGCAGTGTGCGAAGATGACATTAAGATGAGGAACCCACCCAGCCAGCATGGTGAGAAACAGCAAAGTGTTGCTACTGTCACAGGCCCTGGGCATGCTGGGTGGCCCTGGGGGCATCCCTTCCCCTCTCTGGGCCTCAGTTTCCCCATCTCTCGAATGACCACTGGGCAGGCTCACTTTCCTCCCTGAGGCCCATAGGACAGCCTGGCAGCCGCCCTCACGTTCCCGCTCTCTGCCAGGGAACACTAGGCTGACCCCACACTGCGTCCAGCTGAGAGGCACTGGCCGAGCCAAGAGAAGCAAGGGAGGAAACAAGGAACAGATGGACTCCTTGCTGGGTCCCTGTGCCCTGTCTGCATGCTCTCCTGTGGCCAGGTGGCTGAGGTGATCCTGGCCTAGAGTCGAAAGGGAAAGAGCCCTGGGTTTGAGATGCCCTTTCCATAGATGAAGACAGAGAATGAAGGGCCCAGGACTCTTTGTGCGTCCTTGCTGGCCCTTCCTGGAAGGCCCAAGAGGGTTCTGGGGACCCTTTCTAAGGGCTGGGGGCTCTCCCTGGAGGAGGCAGTGCCCCTCTCCCAGACCCTCCTCTCTTGAGCCCCCCTTCCTCAGGCCCACAGGTACCCCCTTACCTTCTGTGCTGTCTCTCCCCTCAAGCCTGGACCCATGGGGAGTAAACAGGGGCTGCGGTCAGAGGCCGGGGCTCAGCCCTGGCTCTCCCAGGCCCAACCTGGAACTTCATCTGCCAAGTGTAGGAGCTGGGGCGCTAACATTTCATGAGCACCTACTATGGGCCAGTCACTTGCCAACCTGTCACTCCAAAGCTCTTCCATTTTATGGGAGAGCAAACAGAGGCCCAGAGAGGCCAAGCAACCTGTGCAGGGCCCCACAGCCGTGGAGCCAAGACTTGAACCCGGTCCGCGGACACCACAGCAACACCTCCCACCTCATGCACAACCGCTCCTGAAATGGTTGTGGGAAAAAGAGAACAATCCTGCTCCTCGGACCACGACTCCACCTCTGAGCTCCGACCCTTGGCTACCACTGCAATTATTCGTTCATTCAACTAACATTTATTGAGCACCCGCTCTGCAATGGGCTCTGTGGAACATTCCAGGAATATGGAAATAAGCAAGACAGATGAGGAATGCTCTCACAGTCTGGGGCCTTCCAAAGGGATCAGCCCTGTGTGACCCTTTTACCAAGCGTGGTCCACACCTGTCACAGACACCCTCAGACACACATTTTCAGGCTCCGGCCCAAGTCAGACTCACACCGGCAGAAACACTCTTGGACCCACCCAGTCCACCCACTGGACTTCACCCAGTCCTCCTAGGTGACAGGCATGGGGCCAATGCAGGACACGTGAAATGATCTCTAATCAATGCAACAGCCCTGTGAAATCAGCACTCTGAACCCTACTGACAGATGAGGAAACTGAGGCTGGGGACAGGGGCAGCACTTGCCCAAAGTCACAGAATTAGTATAGCAAGCGGTGGGGCCCGCTTTGGAGCCAGGATCCAAGCTTAAGCCTGTTCAGTGCCCAGACCCATGCTTCTCTTTCCCCTGCGCCCTGTGACACTGCTTTAGCAACCCTCCAAAGACCTCCACACTCACGTGTCCGCACACATGGCCCGGGGAGGTGGGCAGGAGGGCTGCTTCAGCCTCTGCAGCCTGGTCCCGGCAGCTGCGGGCTCGGCGGAGGCCCCAGAGGAAGCAGGCGATCAGAGGGACAGGTGGGCTGGACCCTGTGGCCTGCAGGCTGCTGGGAGGGAGGAAGGACGCGGCAAGAGGTCCCCCTGGGTTTCCTCCGGAGCCTCAAGGGCCCCCTTGTCTGAGCACAGGCGTCCAGGCCCCCTCCCCCAGGCCCCCTCCCCTTTTCTGGGCTCCTGCCTCGGCCCAGCATGAGCCCAGAAGGCCCAGCCTCCTCATCGCCCCTCCCGGGCCCGTTCCCAGCCCAAAGCCACCGCAAAAATGCCATCCTGATTCCACAACACTAGGGTTTGTCCAAGTGCAGGGGAACAATGACGCTTTCACAGTGCCAGGAAAAGGTCTCAGGAAAACCCTGGGGAGGGGGCATGGAGTGGAAGTGTGGAGACAGGGAAAGGGCTGAGATGGAGAGGAGAAGACAGGGAGGCTGGGAGGCAGGGGCAGAGCACAGTCAGGAGTCAGGGGTAGGGAGCCAGGAGACTGAGAAGACGGGAGGGCGGGGGGGGGCGGGTGGTGGGAGGGTGAGGAGTGACAGACGAGGGGAGAGAGGAAGGGGGGAAACGAACCAAAAGGGAAGGAGAAAACAGATACAGGAGGGACGCCCCGACAGAGGCCAAGAAGCCCCTCCAGGGCCCAGAGCGGTGTGGAGGCCCCTGGCACCCCCACAGGCCTCCGGGCACTGTGCCCCTAGGAGCCCCTCCCCGCCACAGGAACCCCTCTCTCCAAATCCCACCCCAAGGCCAGGCAATTGGGATTGCTCTCAGGCAAAACTTTTTGGAAAGCAGAGACTTTGTAATCACATGAACAGCCACTCCCTAAGCTATCTGTTTCCTGCTTCTGGCTTTCCTCCATTAGCAAACCGCACGGATCAGAGCTCAGGGGCGGGAGGGGAAGGGGGGGGCCCGTCCAAAGGGGTGGAAAACATCCGAATCAGAGCGCTTGCAAAAGGCCTGGGTTTTCCTCCCCTCCTGTGACTGCGGAGGGAGACAGCTATCGCTCGTCCTGCCACCGCCGTAGGGAGTGGAAGCGGTGGACGGAAGATCTGCAACCACCATGCGGTTGGCCGAGAGCTGGACGCAGCCCTGAAAACCATTTGTTCTCCTGAGCGGGTTCCCAGGTCCCTGCGCATCCCTGTTTGGGTGGCCTGTTCACCCAACAAACCCTTTCTTCTGACTGTGCCCCTCCCCAGCCGTGGCCACAACCCAGGTCCAGCCAGGCTGAGTCTCCCCCAGGTACTTTAATGGCCACTTCAGGCTCCCCAGACTCGGAGGACGAAGGTAAAACACTCAAGGCTTTCGGACCCTTCCCCAGCTGACCTCACCTTCATCGTTCCTGCTCCCTCCTACAAAACTCATGCTCCAACAAAGACAACAAAATCATTTCCTGCAAATGACATGCCCCGCTCTGCCCCCATGCCTTGGCTCTTGCTGTCCCCTCCACCCCAGACATTTCTCCACCTGGTGAACGCTCATGTATCCAGGGCCAAGCTCCAAGGCCACCCCCTCTGGCCTCCCCCATCCCAGACAGGGTTAACTGCCCTCCTCAGGGTGCTCACGCCACTCTGAGTCCCAGGCTCGAGCGCTAGCTGAGAGCCCTCCCACTGCTTCCCCCAGAGAGGGCCCTGGCTCCCCAAATTCCCAGGGGACTTTGTGGTCTGCACCACTCACTTGGCTGTGGGTCATGTCCCGCCCTGACCCGGCCTCCAGCATGCCAGGGATGATCCAGCATGCCAGAGATTTCATCCTGAATGTAAAGAACTTTTGAAAACTGCTGTTTCTTCCGTCTTGTTTCCCAGTAGTCTCTGAGTGTGCTGGGGCCGCGCAGGGCCCCCTACATCTCCTCGGAGCACCCTGGGTAGGGCTCAGAACACATCGACAGCTAGAGGGGACAGTGGTATGGGCAGTGCCGGTGATGGGTGAGGTGTGTGGGCCGGAGTCGGGGTCACGCAAGCAGGAGGTAGCAATGCTGGGGCTGGCTCACTCTCAGGACGCCCCTCCTGGGCTGAGCTGAGCACTCTGGAGGGCTGCCTCAGGCCGCGCCATTTCCACAGACTGTCTGGTCCCTGGCTCTGCGTCTGAGGCCATCCCTGGCGAGGCCTGGCCAGACATGACCCGGCTGGATGTGGCTGTAACCAGCCCAGCTCCATCTGGCTGGAGGGAGGCTCTGCACCAGTCCTGGGGGCAGGACTGGGGGCAGGAAGGCGGTGGGTAAGCCTACAGTGATGCTTTGGGTGTGAGGGTCACAGCCCTGGAAGGAGAGGACAGGGGAACTCAGCTCAAAAATAGTGATGGGGGAAGGGTGTGGAGGGTGGCTAAGTGCCAGAACAGAAATCTGATCTGCCCTGGCTGATGAAACGCTGAAGTCAGCAGTTTGGGGCCACTCTGGCAGGAGCTGGGGCTGAGGCTCCCACGGCTGCCTGGTGAGAAGCTGCAGGCCCAACTTCCAGCCTCGGCTCTGTCCTCACATCAATTGCTCCTCTCCCTGGGCCTCCGTCTCCTCATCTGGTCACAGGGGGTAGAAAGAGAAGCAAGCTGTCCACCTCTGAGAACTTTCATCAGAGTGTCCACTGAGTGCCACACCGGCCATGTGCCTGACTTGTAGGTGGCTTCATTGTGACCCTGTTTCCAGATGAGGAAACAGAGGCCCAGAGAGGTTAAGTCACCTGTCCAAAGTCACAAAGCAAGTAAGCGGCAGGCCTTTGATCCCAGTCAACCTGGCTGTCATCCAATTCCCTCATTGCCGAGTGAGGGCCAGAAGACTGTGGACTGGTTTCAAGGTCGTCTGTGGCAACTGTGATTGGGCAGAGCAGGGGTTAAGAGGCTCCTGGAGGCCAGCCCAGGCGTCTGCCAGCTTTTACCGTGGTTCCACGGTGTTGGCCGGTACTGAAACTCAGAGAATGGGCCTTGGGGAGGAGGGTGCACATGTCTGTAAATGCATGTGTGTTTGTGTGCGTACAGGCATACGTGTACCTCTCACGGTCACTGCAGGGCAGCAGACCATGGCACAAATCTACCCATGTTCTCCCCTTCAGGGTTGGGGCCTGGCAGAGGAAGAGCTGCCCTTCTGTGACTTTTCTAGGGGGTCACGGCGAGGAAGCCAGGCACTTCCCACCCACACAGCCCAGGCTGCAGTTGACCTTGCTTTTTCACCCAGGGGCAGGAAAAGTGTGCAAAACCATCCCTTCCCCACTGTCTCCAAGAGCAGGGGTGCTCAGCACAGCGGGCTCTGTAGCAGTCAGGAGGACGGAGCCGTGCTGTACAGCCCCAGATGGTCCACTGCCCTCCCTGGGCACAGCTGTAAAACCCTTACAGCTCCTGCCACGTGCAGTGTTACCTTCACCAGCCATTCCATCCTCCCTACAACCCCTACAGATGAGGAATCCAAGGTACAGAGAGGTTGGGAGATTTGCCTGAGGTCACACAGCAGCAGAGCTGGGATGCAAACCCAGGTCTGGCTCACTCCCACAGCACCACAGCACCTCTGCTACGGTCCCCAGCTCCCACCTTCCGGGGTGTCCTCGCCCTTGTCTGTGGGCAGCCCCACGTAACAATAAACCTGCTCGTGTGCCGAGAAGGGAGGGGAGAGGAATGTGCCCATTACAGGAGGGGGGCCGGCTGGTGGTGCTTGTTCTCACACCACCTTTGCACGCCAGTCCCACTAACTGGCATACCTCATCTCCCAACAAAATCCCGTGGAAGCTGCACTTCCCCCGGAAGCCTTCCTTGACTGCTCCTGCTTGCAGGGACCACTCTGTTCTCGGCCCCCTCTGCGGCTCATCTCGTGCACTCTGTGCCCAGACCCCGGCAGCACTAGGGCCCACTACACTCCTGTGAGGGGAAGCAGTGCACACATGCCCCTTTGTCAGGGTTCTGAGGCAGCTCCTTTAAAGTGCTGACGGCGGCGTGAGCCAGGCAGGCACGGGACCTGCCCTCAAGGAGCGTTTGTCCCAGAAGAGCTCTGGTGTGGGAGCTGGGCTGACCAAGCTGTGGGCTATCTGTCTCATTTAATCAGCACAGTAACCCCACCACACACAGTATAGCAATATCCATCCATTTTCCTTACCAGGAAACCAAGGCTCACTTCCAAAGCCACAGAGCTGCGAAGTCCACATTCCATCTTTCTGACTCCAGATGCCCAAGCTCTTAATTCTGGAGCACAGGTTATTACTCACTCTTGAGCATGCATCAGAACCATCTGCGGGGATCGTTATCACATAGGCTGCTGGCCCCATCCCTAGAGTTCTGGAATCAATAGGTCTGGGGTGGGCATAAGAATCTGCATTTCTACAAGTTCCTGAGTGATGCTGAGGCTGCTAGCAGGCCCAGGGACCCACTTTGGGAACCATTGCTTTAGGTGATACTGATAACAGTCTGTTAAAGTAGGAGAGTCAATCACATACTGTCTTTTCCACACTGCCCCCTTCCCTCATGCCCATTCTACAGCCCAGGAAACAGAGGCATAGAGAAGGCAAGTAACCAGCCCAAGCCATACAGGAAGTTAGGGTCAGAGCTGGGAATGGAGCCCAGGGCTCCTCACCCCAGCAGTTGGTCTGGATGCAGGACAGTGAGGCTGCTAGGCTTAGCAGGACAACGGCCCAAGGTGAGGAGAAGGGCCATCCCTTTAAAAGTGGAACTGGTGGTGGTGGTGGTGGTGGTGGGGTGCTGGGGGAGGGCTGGCCTGGCTCTCCTGGCCCAGCCCCAAGCCTGTGACTCCTCGGCATCTGGAAAGCATCACAAGGAACAATGGAGGGAGCAGGGGGCCTGGCTGCTCGGGGGCTCTGGCCCCCGACTGTTCAGGAAAGCAAAGGAATTGGGGCCCTGCAGTCCTCCCCCGCCCGCACCCCCTCCACCACCACTGTTTGCTTTGGCCCCGGCACACATAGCTCCCAAGGGGCCCAGCTGTCAGGAAAAGTCAGCCCCGGAACTACAGACCTGGGGGCCGGTGGCCAGGTGGGGTGCCCAGGAGCCAGGCGAGAAGTCCGGAGGCACCGGCCAGCCCAGCTCCCGCTCAGTGGGCAAGACTCCTGTATTACTGTGGCTCCCCGGGCCTCGGTTTCCCCACAGGAAGCTCAGGTACCACCCCGCCTGGGCTAGCTGCTTACTGCGTACTGGCACGGATCTGACCAGCTTGGTGCCTTGGCCCACGTTGCCCCCAGGGGCCTGCTTGTCCTCTGCAGGCCAGTGGGGGCCAAGCAGCCAGCCGTGGAGTGGGGAAGAGACGGGGACAGTTACTGGGTGCATTTACCCCGCCTGCCACCAGCTCTGCCACTCACGCCCTCAGCACATATGCACTGAGCACGCACTATCTATGAGGCACCAGAGCAGAGCGGTTAACAAGACAGATGTAACGCCGGACCCCACGAACTTACAGTCAGGTGGGAAAGGAAAAACGCCAAGTATCTCATTCAAATAATTATAGCCGTGATGAAAGCTATGCAGGAACGGGATGCTACGACAGAGACGACTGACGGGGATCCCGTCTTCAGAGAGGGAAACACTACTGTGGGGTCTGTCCCAGCCTCCGAGGTTTCACAACTTAAACTGTAAGGTGGGTGTTTCTTTTTTTTTAAAATTTTTATACAAATTTTAAAGGTTACTTTCCCTTTACAATTATTACAAAATATTGGCTATATTCCCCAAGTTGTACAATACATCCTTGAGCCTATCTTACACCCAATAGTTTGTACCTTCCACCCCACAACCCCTATTTTGCCCCTCCCCCCACTGATAACCACCAGTTTGTTCTATCTGCAAGTCTGCTTCTTTCTTGTTATATTTACTAGTGTGTTGTATTTTTTAGATTCCACTTATAAGTGATATCATACTGTATTTGTCTTTCTCTGTCTGACTTATTTCACTTAGCATAATGACCTCCAAGTCCATCCATGTCGCTGCAAATGGCAAAATTTCATTCTTATGAAATGGCTGAGTAGTATTCCATTGTACGTATGCGTGTGTGTGTGTGTGTGTGTGTGTGTGTGCGCGTGTATAAAACCATATCTTCTCTATCCACTCATCTGGTGATGGACACTTAGGTTGCTTCCATACCTTGGCAATTGTAAATAATGCTGCTATGAACATTGGATTGCACGTATCTTTTCGAATTAGTGTTTTTGTTTTTTTTCAGGTATATACCCAGGATAGAAATTGCCGGGTCATATATCAATAATAGCTCTAGTTTTAGTTTTTTGAGAAAACCCCATACTGTTTTCCACAGTGGCTGCACCAATTTACATTCCAAGGTGGGTGTTTCTTAACACACCCCACCCCTACCCCAGCCCCAGCATGCTGCCACCAACGTGCTCTGTGACCTGGGACAAGCCCCTTCGCTGCCTGGGTCTCAGTTTCCCCATCTGTCAATGAGAACATGAAAGGAAAGGCAAATGCTTCATCTTGCGTATCCAATTACTTGCTATCAGAGCACTTTGTTAAGAAAGATGCTGTAGTAGCATCCTAGCTTGATAGGCAAGAATAATGTAATTTTGGTGCTATCTGCCTCGCCATGGCCGTGGGCTGGGGGTGACGGACACACATGATTTGTGTTGGCATTCCAGGCCTAGGCGATCCCCAGAGATCCTTCCAGCGCAAATGTTCCACCAGCAGACGGCACACAGGCTGAAGAAGCAGACAGTGGTTGAGTCTGGCGTGGCATGAGCCTTGGCTTGCCCTAAGGCAGAAATCACTGCTTCTTTCCACCTCTGGGCCCGTAACAGATGCCAGTCTTGCCCCGCCTGTGCCACATGGTTTCAGAAACACTCCTCTTCCAGCCAGCCTTCCTGGCAGACATGCCCCTGGGACCAAGTTTGCCCGCTGTACTTTGTGCATCTCTGTAGGAAGCACTGAGGCACCCCACTCAGTCTGTGTGCCTGTTGCCTTCTCCCAGCCCCCTCCCCAGGGACAGAGACCATGCAGGATTCCTCTCTCATCCTCAGGCCCAGCATGGGTCTGGCGCGGAGCAGGGAGCCTCTGGGGAGGAGGTAAAGGACAAAGTGATCGTTTTAGACATGACCATCATCCTGAAATAAGTAGCTAGAGGAGAAAGTCAGGAGGGCTGGGAGGTATGGGGAGGGGGGCAGGCAGCAGGCTGGTGACTTCCTGAACAAGCACGCCGGCGATGTTCCTGGTCCTCAGTGTGGCTATTGTCCCTGCCGGTCCAGAGAGTGGGCTCAATAGGGCCTCTGTCCCTCCTCGGGCAGGCTGGCCGGCTCAGTGGCGTCCCACCCGGGCAGCTGGGAGGCAAGGGCCGACACTTCCTGTCCCTGCCGCCGAGTGTTCCGAGGGGCAGTGAGAGGGGAGGGGGACCCTGAAGACAAGCACCCATCTGTGTCCCCCAGGGCAGGGCTGCCCAGCTGGGGGAGGAGGCGGGAGAAGGGAGAGCAGCGCTGGGGATGTGCTCACCCCTGTGCCTCATCCTCCGTCCTCCCAACCAGCGCTCCCACCGAGCCGGAGCTGTCAGGGGGGCCACTCTGGCACTCCTGCTCTTCCTCAGACAGGCCAAGCACATCCTTGCCTCGTCTCAGGGCCTTTGCTCTTACTGTTCCCTCGGCCGGAGTGCCCTTCCCCCAGATCTCCACACTGTTTGTTCCCTGCTTCATCTAAGTGGCTGCTGCCTCAGGGAGGCTGTCCCAAACAAGCCTCCTGAACACAACCTAACACCACAGCGCATCCGTCTGCATCTATGTCTTTACCGTAGGTCGTCTCACACCGCGTGAGCTGTATTCTTCCCTCGTCTTTCCTGTTCCCTATGCACTGTCCCCAGTGCCTGGGGCAGTGCCTGGCACACCGTAGGTGCTCCATAAATACATGCTAAATGAACACATAAAAGTAACACACTTGAACATCCATCTACACACCGAGAGATGTGCTCTGGGAGAGCAGAGCCCTGTGTTTTGGGGGCATGTGGCCAGGGTGGCTGGGGAGGAGGCCCCGGGAAGTACAGGAAGAGCCAGGTGAAGATAAAGTGGAGAGGGATCCACGTGGACCGGGCAGCTTGAGCAAAGGGCTGGGATGGCAGGAAGCATGGAGGGCTTAAGGATTAGAGGCCAGGAGAGGCCAGCCCACACCGGCCCTGGGACCACGCTGCCGGGTTGGATTTTAGCGTGGGAGTCACGGGAAGTCAGGGAAAGATTTAAAATCAGCGGTGGCAAGGTTAGCCTGGCGTTTCAAGAAGTCTCTGGCTGGGTTTAGAGAATAGATTGAATGGGGGCAGGGCAGGTGGAACATGAGGACACCTTGGGGGCTGCAGCCACATGGCTAGTGAGAGGCGATGGTGTAGTCTGGGGAGGGGTGGCAGAGAGGAGAAAGGTGCAGGGACTCCGGAGACAGACAGGAGGGACCATCCACAGGACTTGGGGTGGCCCTGGGGGAGGGCGAGCCAGGGGTCAAGCCTCAGCCATCCTGCCTGGCTGTGAGGGCTGGGTCAGGGTCCCCCCCTCTGCTGGTGACAGCCCTGGCTCTAACTGGGGGAGGGCAGGGCAGGGGGAGGTGATGGACGGAAGGTGGACTGGGCAGCAGGCAGCAGTGATGGATGCAACAGCCTCATCATAACTACCTGCCCAGCTCCTTCCCAGGGGCCTGCCCTCAGAAGTCAGGAGTTGCCCATAAACCTGTCACCTGAGCCTGTACAAGCTGTCCCCAGGGGGAGGGGCCACCACAGGGCTGATGTGGAGGGGGAGCCAGATACCCTGGTGTGGTGCTGCAATTATACACACACACACACACACACACATACACACACACACGCACACACACACACACACACACACACACACACACTCCCCTGCAGGTAAGCAAAAAGCTCTCATTACAGGAAGGGGCAAGCTAGAAACTCTGGGCCATGAGCGCTCAGGTTCAAGGCTTGCCCACAGTCTCGAGTTGCCTGCTAGGCCCTGGAACGATTCTTCAGAGCCCAGAAGGAAGAGTTAATGGAAGAAGTGTTGAGTCTTAAAGAGGGATAAAACTCAGGAGGAAGGGGAAGAAGCTGGAGTCGGAGGGAAAGGTGCCCTGAGCTCTCCGTGGTCCAGCCTCTCAGTGTGCACAGCAGGTGATTAGCAGGGTCTCCGGGGCAGGTGAGGGGACCTCCAGCATCACACAGCCCATGAGGGGCAGGACAGAGCTCAGATGTCCCCGATCCAAGTCCAGCGCTAGGGGAAAGCCTGAGGCCGATGCAGACAGGGAGGAGTGGAGGGCACTTCCAGAAGCTCTCCCAGCACCTTCTCAGCCCTGGGACCCGGCCATGCTCCCTGAGAGGGTCTCTCAACCCCAGAGGAACACCATGCCACCTGACACCAGCCGCGTCCCCAAGAGGGCACGTCTCCTCCCCAGGGGTGACACCAGGGCAGTACTCAGTTCAGGGACCCAAGACAAGCCCCCCGGAAGCCCAGCATCTCCAGTCCCTGAAGCCCACCCACATGTGCTCCTATGGGTCCTGGCCCATCTCTCCCACCCCTGCCTCACTCCCAGCAGCCCATAAGGTCAGAATCGCGGGAGTGGAAGGAACGGTGTGGGAGACTGTCATGTGGAAGCCATGGAGCAAAGCCTTCTTATTCTGCCCACAAAAGGGCAGTGAGCTTGGGCCCTGAACGGAGCCTGGGCGGGCACGTGTCTGCAGACTGCAGGTGCTCACGTAGCGCCCAAAGGAACGACAAAGGAATGACATGCACAGGTGTTTCTCCGGGGCACGCACCTTAAGATGAGCTGCCAGCTCCATTTTAAGTCAACTGACAGGGAAGCAGGTGGTCAAGGGGGTAGCAGAGGCTCCTTAAACCTGTCTGGGACCCAAGGGAGGCGTGTTCACTGAGCTTCCCATCAACCTGGCAGACCCCTGGGGCCCAGCAGCGCCAGAGCCTATGTGTGGGCGTGTGCACCGCATACTGGAGAGGGGTGTGTGTGCAGTGCGCACGCTTGGAGCTCCGGGTATGTGTGCCATGCGTGTGGCTGCACAGAGCCCCTTGCTCTGCACCCAACTCTACAAGCTGCAGTGGGCCAGGGAGATGTCGGGGAGGTCCAGGGCTGGGCAACCACAGGCAGCTCTGGATTTCTCCAATCCATCAAAATAACTGCGTGGAAAACTGGGAGAATCATGTGAAGGAAGAGAAAAATGCAACCACTCATCTCTCCTGGAAAATGTCTTTCTAGTCCCTGGCCACTGTCTATCCCATGACCCCACATCCTCTCAGCCAGCCAAGTGCAAAGTGAAAGAGCTCTGGCTGTGCAGCTCTGAGACCTGGGTTTGAATCCTGGCTCTGCCATTACTGGCAGCAAAAGCTTAAGGAGGTTTCTAAACCTCCCTGAGCCTCGGTTTCCCATCGCTCAAGTGGGAATCATGGTATCTATCGGGTGGGGAGTTGAGAAGAGTTCATGAGCTCATGAATGCAAAGTGCCTGGCACATAGTTGGAACTCAGTAAATGGTAGACCTCATCGCCTTCCTCAGCATTATATGGACACTTGTCTAAAATTTCACATGCCCCAGGCCTTTATACTCTTTCCCCTCTATGTTGCCAACTTTCTGAAAATCCAGGAAAGTCTCTGGAATCCCAAATTTCATCCTCTCAGTGAATATAAATAAACCCACTCAGTCTCCCTCAACAAACACAAGTTGCTGTTCGGAGCCTGGCTCTTTGCTGAGCGTGAAGAACTGGCGGTGGGTGAGGCTGGCCTCTGCCCCTTCCTAGTACATCAGGCTTTCCCATAGAGGGTCTCGTGTAATCCTTACAGTAACTGGGAGTTGCAACGCACGGGCCCAGAGAGGAGAAGGGACTTTCTCAAGGTCACACAGGGAGTGAGTGGCAGCCCCAACCTACACCTGCCTGTTCCTAGCTCCCCCTCTTCTTCCTGGTCTCTGAGCCTCCGTGTGCTGGCGCGTGTGGCACCAGTCCTGGGGCAATGAAACAGAAGACGGTGTGGTCTGGCCGGCAGGAAACAGCCAGGGGAGGTCACGTGGGGCAGGGAGAGCTGCTCTTGGGCCTGGTGAAATCCACCAGGCTACAGGCTGTGAATGTGGGATACTGAGTCACAAGACTGGTCCCTGTCCCTTCAGGGGGACCCAAAAGTTGACTGGCTGCTATAGCAGGTTGATGATTCTGTGCAAAAAGCAAGGCCTTAGAAGGACGGGATGGAAGACACGTGCAGTAGCTGGATGCTTAGTGAGGAGGCCTGGGTTTGGGCATCAGCTCTGCCAGGCAAGTCACCTCCTATTTCTGGGCCTCAGTTTTCCCATCTGGAGTCAGGGTGTGTGTGGGTTTAGAGGAGATGCTTTGGATGCAATAACCTCTAATGTCTGAGTCACAGCTGACCTTCTGGGAACTGACCACTCTGCTGTGAGATAGGGCCAATGCACTGAGCCAACAAGAGATGCTGCAACATACCTAACCCGTAGCCCTTCCTGCTGTGTGGTCAAACACGCCCCTCATTCTTGCTCTACCTTCCACTCCTCTATTGAGAGTGACAGAGCAAGAGCTAGAGCAGAGAGAGCTCTGTGGGGTCTCTGCTCTCCCCACCCCTGCTCTTCCCCCCAGAGAGGCCATCCAGGCCAAGCAGGGGAGGGGGCACATATCCAAGCTTACACAATCACCACCTTGTCTGGGGGAGACAAAGGCCAGGCTCTGGGTCTTGGCGGCCAACAGCCCGGATGGAATGACGGATCACAGAGTTGCTGAATTTAGAATTTTTTAAAATGTTAGTACCATAATAGCTTAGATTCTTAATCTCTAAAATTCAGAATAATAATGTGTTAGAACCATAGACATGGAGAATCTTCATTTCAAAGAACAAGAATAACAGCATGTTGAAACAGAAAACGTGGGAGAGTTCAGAATCCCACCATTTAGATATGGAATGATTACAGGAACCTCAGACTCTTGACAAACTCCGAACAACCAAGTGTCAGTATCATCCCATGTGGGAAGCCTCGTTTCCTAGAATAATAAAATTTGGTAATCACAGGATCTAAGAAATCTGGGATTGAACTTCGTACAGTGTCGGAAGCAGGAACTCCTGGAATGTTCATTTCCATCTCATGGAACCTTCTAATCTTGCATCCCCAGGACCTCAGAAGGACAAAGATGGTTTTACTCACCTGCAGGGGCCCTCCCCCATACCTGCCTGAGCTCCACTTCAGACGTGGGCAAAGGTGTATCAGAATCACCTGGAGAGATGAAAACATGCCCATGGCTAGGCCAACCCTGGATCTACTGAATCAGAATGTCCAACACCAAACTAAAAAAAAAAAAATCCCCAGATGATTCTACTCTGAAGCCCCAGTTGAGAAGCACTGATCTGGTAAACCTCACCACCTTATCACAGACAGGGAAACAGAGAATGCAAGTAGCTGGCCCCAGAACATACAGCAGTGGTCTCTAGCCTCTACACCAAAGTCAGGCCCTTCAGGACGTGCTCTACCTCCACCTGGACCTTTTGGGCTCCAGGGACCCTGTGCCCAACTCTCTGTGTCTGCCTTAGAGTCCTCCTGCTCCAGGGGCATCCCCAGTGGTCTTGAGGACCAAGCAGGCCAGGACAGAAACTGCTAGGCTCACAAAGCCAGCCCCTCCCTTCCCCCTACCCTCATGCTTGAAGTCCTCCAGGTGGTTTCCAGGGGGGCTGGAGGAGTACTGTGGAGGTCATCAAGGTCAATCCCCAGCCTCCAGGGAGGCCAGTAATGAAGGAAGGTTCCAGGAATGGGGAGTAAGAGGCCAGGAGTCCCTGCTGCATTAGCATGCTGAGTGGCCGTAGATAAGTTCCTTGACCTCTCTAAGTGAAAATGGTCTCAAGGCAGAAGCTGGACAGAGAACTTCTGGGAATCCTTTCTGCCTCTGCCTCTGCCTCTTGACCTCACCCAACATGGCCACACATTTAAGGGAATGCGAGCCCTCAGCAGCCTTAGCCAGATTGTTCTCAATCAATTAGGAAGTTCTTTCTTTTGTCTAACCTGAAACATTCCAGCTGCAGTGTTAGCCCTTTGCCCTCCTGCATGAAGATGGAGCCTGTCTGGGCACAAATGCCCTTTACTTGCTCAGAGGAAATCCCCAGTCCTCCTGCACCTCAGCTGAGGGTGCCCCTCTCCCCGGTCCCTGTAGCAGGTCTGCCTGGCTTGTGGATTCCTGTGGGAGCTGACCTCCCAAACAAATGATGGGGGTGGCACTCCTCAGAGCCCGCCAGAGCAGCAGAGGCTCACAGCCTCTTCCTGATTGCAGTTTTAATCAGATATGCTCACAGCTCCTAAGCAGTCCAGCAGGGCAGGGGTCTTGCTGGGCCAGCCTGTTTCCTCTAACGAGATGGGGCATTTCCAGCTAAGAACCCCTACCAGGCTACGGAAAGAAAACCCAAAAGGCAGTCTCAAGGAATGGGGAGGTGGGAACCCAGATGGTCCTTAGACCAGTGTTTCCCAAATTATAATATGCCCACAAATCACCTGGGAGCTTGTGAAAATGCCAATTCTGATTCAGCAGGTCTGGGATGGGGCCCAAGGTCCTGCATTTCTGATAAGCTCTGCATGCTGCTGCTGGTCCACGGACCACACTTTGAGAAGCAAGCCTTTAGATGTTCATAAATAAAATTTTTTTATTCCTAGGAACCCTTCACTTTTGTCTGGCTTGGTTTGCAATTCATTTCCAGCTCTGTTAGCTCGTGAGAGCCACAAAGCAGCCCTGAGGGGCAGACAGGATGCATGTCGCTGGGTTCACTGCACAGAAGGGGAAACTGAGGTGTAGCAAGGGCAAGGGGCTTGTTCAAGGTCACCCACCTGGCTACAGTGCCTCCTCTAAACTCTTCCTCCGGGGCTGGTCAGAACCACACACACCTTGGCAATGAGTGGCCTGACCCAGCAACTCCCTATCTTGCCTTCCACTCAACTGTGTGGGCCTGGAGGCAGAGGCCAGACAGCTCCTGTGCTCTGAGGCTTCCTGGGGGTCCCCGGGGGGCCCTCACTGAACTGCGCTGGCTACTGATCTGGCTCTTAGTGGCCTCGGTTGGTGGACCAGAAGGTTAGGAATCAGCCAGGCTGTACAGCCAGGCTTGCTGGGCTTAAATCCTAGCCCTGCCCTTGGCTCCCGTGTGACACTGGGAGAATTGAAATCTCTGAGGACATGGATGATGTGCCAGGACTCAGCATGGTCTCTGGTACACGGAGGTTGCTCAGCCAACGTTCACTCCCTGCCTTCCTTTCCTTTCCCACCTCCCGGCTGAGCCTTGTTTATTTCTCCCTTCCTCCCTCACAGCCTCTGAAGCAAGAATGCTTGGGATTGGATCTGATCTGTGTGACCCTGAGCAAGTCACATACTGCCTCTGTGCCTGTTTCCTCCTCTGTACAATGGGGATAATAAGAGCCTACAGAAGGCTGGTGTGAGGATTAAATGAGTCAATATGTGTAAAGTGCTTAGAGCAGAGCCTGGGACATAGAGAACTCTCCCTGTAAGTGTCAGCTACCGTACTGTTAATACCATCTCCATATGATGGCCCGGCTCTGCAGCAGGTGCCATGGCAGATGCTGGGGGCACAGTACAGAATCAGCAGCACTTTCATGTGCCAGGCACTGTGCTAGTGATTTCATGGACTTCCTGCCCACTCCCCGCACCCTGACCCTGCCCCAGATCAGAGTCAAAAGAGAAGACAAAGACACTAAGCTGGTTGTGCGAGGGTCCTTTGGGAACACACAGGAGGGAGGCACCGGTGAATGGGAGGGTTCAGAAGGCCTGTCGGGGGAGGAGACCACGGCCCTGTTTAAGCTTCACACTCCCCACCAAGGAGCAGGGGCAGCGGGCGTGTGGTGGAGGGGAGTTTGGGCTTGTGTTTGCTTTTACCCCTTGTTATCGTGCTTGAGGACACGCCTCTCCTTAACCTGTGGGATGAGAGACACTCACCTCCCGCACAAAGTGCAGATGCAAGGCAGAGAGGAAGCCAGGAGGCACGCCCCCTCCTGCAGCCTGATTTCTGCCTGGGTCAGAGCACAGCAGATGCACAGTGTGTCCTGGTGGATGGGGCTGTTCTCAAGGATAGAGAAGACAGTGGAAAAGGCTGGGTCCTGGGATCAGACAGACTTGGCCTGATCCTAATCAACTGTGGGACCAAGGGCAGGTTGCTTAACCTCTCCACGACACTTCATTACAAAATAAAAGAAGGAAGGGAGGGAAAGATGAAGTGGGAGAAGAAGGTGGACAGATGGACCGCAGACACGCCCAGGCTAGAGTGAGCATTCTATGAGATAATGAGATGGAGGTGCTCTGCAGGCCAGGCATGAGGGGGGGCGCATTTCTCCAGGTTCCCCACCCTGCTCCATGGGTGTAACTGCCCTCTATCTGCTGCCTGATTTCTCTGCAGCCCAAACCTTAGATGTGGGGCAGGGGTGAGAGGAAGGAAGCCCAGATCTTAAAGGCAGGCCAGGTCGATGGTACCAAGTCATGGAACCCAGAGACTGAGCCACCTCTCACCCCAGACAAGCCATGGGGTACAGGCTCCATCCTGAGGGGCCACCCAGATGTGGTGCGAAGGGAAACTGCTGCCATCAAGGTGTGCCTCCAAGACCCCCCAGCAGATGAGGGCAGGAGCCACGGCAACCTCCGGGCTCACACCCACCCTAGAAACCCACTTGCTCACCTCTAATCAATTCAGTACACATTTTGGGAGCGCCTGCTGTATTCAGGGCCTGTGCTTGGCTGCTCACTGGGCAGTGGGGCAAACAGTACAACTTTATAGTTTTCAAAATGGGTTTGCCTGTCCCATTGTTTCTGGATGTCACAGAAGCCCTGATTGATGGGCTTAATGGCTGACCCTATTTCATGCACTCAGGGGGCGTGAAGGCTCAGGGCCAGGGTCAACTTGGCCAAAGTTGAACAACTACTGAGCCATAGGCTTGGGATAAGAGCTCGAGGCTTTTGACCCCAAAGCCCATGACCTCTTGCCAGCCAAGCAGACACAGATCCTACCTGGGGTAGGCACCCGGGAAGTGGAGAGATGGTTGTGTGAGGATTGGCCCCAGGCTAGGCAGGGCTCAGCAAGGCAGGGTAGGAGTAAGGCGGGGGGCACAGGAGGCCGCTCCACGGGAGAGGGCACATTTGGGCTGAGCGTGGAGGAGAAGATGGAGAAACGAGAGTGAACCACCAGCTGAGGGCACAGCCCAGGCAAAGCCCTGGGGTGTGAGAGTCTCAGCAGAACTCAAACGGCAAGTAGCCAAGACCACCTCCTGGGGCCCAGGCTGAGGCCACACTCCAGGACCAGGGCATGGCACAGAGCCACACAATGAGGGGGTATCACCTGTCGTCTGGGGACAAGGTGGGGAGGCACAACAGGTGAGAAGCCATCAAAGGCCTTAGAATCAGGTCCTGGGATAGGGGTGCAGATCATGGAAAGTGGAGCTCCAGAGGAGAGCTGGTGGGCCTGGAATGGCTGTGGAAGGCATCTCCAGGGAGATGAGTTCAAGCTGGGCTCTGAAAGGGGGGTGGGAAAAAGAGGTTAATGAAAGGCACTGCAGGCTGGAGGGGACGGCATGAGCTGAGGCACGGAAGCTGGAGGGCCCCGGGTGTGCGGTGCACCTGAGTGTGTGGTTAAATGGCCTGGCCGGGGTGGGGCAGGAAAAAGAAAAAAGAGGCTTCAGGGCCCATGGCATCCCAGGCTGCCTCTCACCCACCTCACATCAAACCCATAAAGCCAGGCTCGTGAGCCTCCCTTTATAAATGAGGGCAGATAAGGCTCGCGGAGGCCCAGCAACCTAGAGAGTAATACTAACAAGAGCTGCCATTGACTGAGCGCTTGTGGGATGCCAAGTACAGTATCAGCTGCTTTGCCCACACATTTCCCACAAGAAGTGGGTGAGCCCATTTCACAGATGCCTGGGTGATGTTGTGCAACATACACAAAGATACAGCTGGGGAAGGGCAGAAGTGAGCTCTGAGCCCAGCTCACTGAGACTCGGGAGGGTGGTCCCTTTGAGCTTGGAGGAAAGGGGAAATCAGAGAAGGCTGCTTGGAGGAGGTGACACCTGAGAGCTATTCAGCCCAAGGATGCAATTGCTCTGCTCCAGCCCTCCATCTACTAGGCCTTGCAGGTGGCTAAAGGACCAGGGACAGGTTCTGGCTCCCAGGCTCTGCCAACATCCCTGTCCCTCAGAGACCAGAGACAGAGGATTCAGAAGGTGAAGCCAACTGACATGGCGAGATTCCTGGGGGCCCTGAGTCACCACCTGTGGTCCATTTAAAAGAAGAACTGGCAGCTGAGGATGTGAAACTGGCCCTCTCAGACTCTTTCTTGCCAGGCTTGGGGCAGCAGGAAGGATGTAAAAGTGACTGCCACACGAGCCCCACGCCCCGTCCCTCCATCCTCCCAACAGCTGCTCCCACTTGTCTCTGCCCGGGCAAGCACTTGGCGGGTCCGTCCCTCTGCCTGGCCAGAGGGGAGCTGACAGCCCACTGGTGGCACTTGACACCTTCCAGCCATGGCCCATCGTCCCTCATCCCAAAGCACCCACCCTGGGTAGAGTGGAGCTTCCGGGACCCAGTTCCTAACTTCTCATCCCCCAAGCCAACCTACATGACCCAAAGTCATCAGAGCCTATCCCAGCCCCCATCCCAAGGCTCCTGAGAAAGCCCAGCCTCATCACACGGCCTTCCTGCAGCCCATCCCAGAGGCAGCCCATCCCAGAGGCAGCCCATCCTGTGGGATGAGGGTGGGACGGGAGGGTCAGAGCCCTCTCTGATGACCCCACCATCCTGAAACACTTTCTTAGACCTCTAGAACTTCTCAAACCAGTTTGGAACAGCTGAGCTGAGGCATAACAGTAATGATGGTCATTAACACAGCTAGTCCAAGGCAGTGCTGGGGGTTGAACGCAGGCGGGTTGGCTTAAGGGCTATGCTTGGAACCACCATGCCACAAAGTGAGGGCCTCGGAAGGGGAGGGAGGAAAGACCGAGGTCACTACATAGGGTTTGGGGGGACCACGTGAAAACCAGCACCGACACCAACTAGCAGCCACTACACCATCCCCATCAACACCCGTCCCAGCTAATATCCTCCAAGCGCTCAGGACATCCCAGGTTCTGTGCTGAGCACTGGAATATCAGAGCCCAGACCTCAAGATTCGGAGCAAGCCCCCGCAATGATACTTGTTACATACAATGCAGGCCACCTGCCCTGGGCCCAGTCCTTCCTCACCGGAATCATAAAATGACACTGTTTGTCCTCTCCTCCTTCCTTCTCTCCCCCTCCCACCCTTCCTTTCTTCCTTTTTTTTCCCTCTCTCCTTCCCTTCCTCCTTCTATTAATCTTTCATAGCTTGTAGTCCTGGCCAGAGCTGTGAGAAAACCTCGGTTTCCCCATCAGTATATGGATGTCTCTGAACTCATCAATGGTCCCTGCCCAGAGGTTCTGCACAGGAAATCCTGCATACCCTCAGTCCCTCTCTGCCTGTCCCCTCCCCAGGCTCAGCCACTGTGGCCCCATAGGAAACCCAGGCCTGCAGGGAGGTCAGGGCCACAATAAGGGGTTGGAAACCCCAGGCAGAGGCCAGACATGGGCCGAGGGCCATGGCCCTTCCTGCCTCCTTTGGACACCCCACAGGGACCAGCCTGCTCTGGCCTGGGTAGAGGTGCAAGAGCTGGGGTCCAGGGGCTGCAGAGACTGGGTTGGGGACGGGGTGGGGGAGACCTGGGCCAGCCTTCACTTTCCCCCTGCCTCTTGCCCCTCCCCCAGCAAGACCGTGAAACTATTCACATCCCACCTCTAAGGTTTCAGCTGTTCTAGGATTGGATTCTCTCACTGCTCTATTTTTCTTCTTCTTTTGCAATCTCCAAGAAACCCGAGCTGCCAGATGGGTGGGGGCGATGATTGTTTTCCGTCTGACATCTGGATTTCATTAGCAGCCCTGGGCATGCTGACTCAGGAATGGCAGCTCCCCTGGGCTCAGACCTTCCCCAGACCCCTGACGGTGCCCGGTCCTTAGCTGGACACAGGAGACACAGGTGATGACACCCCCTCAGACCTCCCTCAAAGGAGCAACCAGCCCCCGCAAGAATATCTTGGGAGTGGTGGAGGCTGAGGGCTTAGAGAATTCCTGCTCCCAGCTCAGCGCCTGATGGATGGCTGCCAGCTGGGTGTGGCTGGGCCTGAGCACCATGAAGGGTGACAAAGGGCTTAGGGAAAGTGTCCCCCATCTGTACCCCAGTCTCCATCCCTAAAGAGGTGCTGAGTGGGCCATCAAGGCAGGGAGCCCTGCACTGGCCCCAAATAGCAGACATGTTTTGGAGATGAGGAAAGGTGGCCCAGAGAGGTTAAGTGACTTATCCAAGGTTGCACAGCTGGTAAATAGTAGAGCTGGAACTTGAACTCTGGTTTGGGGGTTATAAATTTGAAGCTGTTTCCTTTGACCTTAACAAGATGTCCCTTCACTAACATCAGGGTCCTTACTGTTGTCATACGGACCCTCAACCCTGTCTGAGCTTCAGAGAAAGGTAGTATGTGGGGTTTTCACATTCTATCATCCATCAGAGAGGCCTGCAATGGTCACCTGACCTAAAGCAGGCCCAGACACTCTTCAAGGCCACATGAAGACACTTGTGGGCCCCCTCCTCCATAAAAAGTGATTAAAAATTCTATTTTATGACTGTGTTGGTATAAAGATAAATATTACCCAGGCTGGATTCATTATTATATACTCATTATTATTACTTTCATTTTTTTCTTCTGGTTTTAAAATAAATGAAAATTACAACATTTTTGTGGGCCCCTGAAAGAATAGTGGGCCGTCAGCGTGCCTGCTGTTTCTCCCAGAGAAGTCGGCCTGGCACTCTAGGTCAAAGCACTCATATTCTGCAGAGCACTCCTTGCCATGTCATAGCTCCTTCTTTTCTTATTGATTTGTGCTTATTGTCTGACTTCGCCCACTGGAACATAAGCTCCAAGAGAGTGGGACGCTTTCCTGGTCTGTTCACTGTGGCATCCTCAAACGCCTACTACGTGCTTGGCACATAGTAGTGTTCAATAAATGTTTGCTGAATGATTAGATGAAGAGGAGTCTATCTTCTCAGGCAGGTGTATTTTTTTTTTTATGGAAATGCATTTCTTTTATTTATTTATTTATTTATTTTACTTCTTTTGACTGTGTTGGGTCTTCGTTTCTGTGCGAGGGCTTTCTCTAGTTGTGGCAAGCGGGGGCCACTCTTCATCGCGGTGCGCGGGCCTCTCACTATCGCGGCATCTCTTGTTGAGGAGCACAGGCTCCAGAAGCGCAGGCTCAGTAGTTGTGGCTCCCGGGCCCAGTTGCTCCGCGGCATGTGGGATCTTCCCAGACCAGGGCTCGAACCCGTGTCCCCTGCATTAGCAGGCAGAGTCTCAACCACTGTGCCACCAGGGAAGCCCAGGCAGGTGTATTTTTATACCAGGTAGTGGCACCCCACTGGCCCAGGTGGCCACTTCAGCGATCTGGTAGCCCTCCCTGACACTTTACCCCTCTCCCCCTCACCTGCCTGGTCACTATGCCCCACAGATGCTACTTTCTCATCATGTCTGGAATTTGTCCCCTCACCTCCAACCTTTGCTTGCCCTTGCCTTATATCTGGTCTGATCATCTATCCACGTTCCTAGACTGGTTTCGTCTGCAGTCTTTTGCCTCTTCCAGCCGGGCCTCCCAACTGCCACCAGCGTGATCTTTCAAAATGCCAATCTGAGCATATCACCTAAAAGCCTTGGATGGCTTCTTCTTGCCCTCCAGATAAAGTCCAAGTTTGTGCAGCCTGGCACACAGGTCTTTCACCACCTGCTGCAGCCACATCTCCCACCCCTCCCCTCAGGCACCCAGAGTGCTAGAGCCTTCGCCAAGGGCTCGGGGTTCCCGGAAGGCAAATTCCCACTATTTACACGCTTGCTTGGAAACCTTCCCCACTCCAGACTCAGACTCCTCCTCTCTGAGGTCTCCCATGAACCCCCAGGCAGAGCTGGTATCTCACTGCAAACCTTAACCATAGCCCTGGTCACCCTAAATGATCAACAGCGTTTCTGTTGTCCACTCTGTTCCACTGAGGACGAAGGTAGAGCTTTATCTAGCACAGGCCTGACACACAGTAGGAGCTCAGGAAAGGCTGGGCAATTGTACTGAGTGCTGGGCCCAGCTCTACCCTGGAAGATTGTGTGTCCTGGGCACGGATGTGGCACTGAGCCAAGGTCCCACCACAAACACACATACCCACGCAGGCAAGCGTGGCTGACGTGGAACAGGTCCTGCCACATCAGTGTGCAGAAGCCAACATGAGACACACAGGTGACCCTGCAGGCAGGCCTAACAGAGAGCACCCATGATGTCCCTACAGCCACCTGGGATTTCTGCAGTCACCAGAGCTGGCAGCCTCAGCCACCCCTGGCCTCCTTGACTGCACTGGGGCAACAGAAACCCTGGGGCTTGACCAGCGGTCGATTCTAACAAGACACAATGACTTGGCCAGACCAGGCTTGATATGGCTTTTGCCCACATTGTCTTTGTCCCTCTTTATTTCCAGCAACCCATTTTTTAAAGAACCCTTTCTGAGAATGATGGTGGAGATCAAAGTCTGGACGCTAAAGCTGATGGTAGAATCTAATTTAAAAAGCATGGGCTCTAGAATCAGGAAGGCCTGAGTTCCAATTCCAGCTTTGCTGTTCATTAGCTGTGTGACCTTAGGCAAGACACCCAACTTCTCTGGGCCTCGGTTTTATCATCTGGCAATTGACCTGATAGAGTTTTTGAGACAATTAAATGAGCTAATGCATATTACACACTAAGCTCAGTGGTAAACTCAATGCTGAGAGACTATCATTATTGTTGTTCATATTATTATTACCCTTGAATTGACACCTGGCACACTGTGTGGGGACAGCAACAGGGACAGATTTGTCAAGAGCTGAATGGTAGACATTCTTGAGTCCCAGTCTTCTTGGGCCAGTGCTGACATTGGTTGGAGAGAGACCCTGGCCCAGGCACAGCTTCACTCCACAAAGAGGGGCTGCCTTTCACCAACACTGGGAACTTGTCTCCAGCACTTTCTGCCTCTGCTTTTGGGGCTACCCCTCTTCCTGTAGTGCCCAATCCCCTTGCACTGCACCTGGTACCTATGAGAAGCCTCATCAGTCTGATGAGCTGAACTTGGGACACCTCTCTCCACCCTTAAGGTTGGAAAAGAATCAATTAACAGGTTACCAACTTCTGGTTCCTGTATCCCACTACCCAGGCTGTTGGCAGTGAATGCTTTAACCACATTTTCACTGCTACCTTCTTCAGAGCCTGGGGCTCCATGGGCAGCTTCAGGACCCAGGCAGGACTGGCCTAGTGTTCTGCACATTCCACCCCCAGTTAGACCATTTAAGATTTTAAAAGCATTAGACCATTTAAAAGTCATTCCACAAAAGGAGAGGAGAGAAAGGAGTAGAAAAGTTATTCAAAGAAATAATGGCTGAAAACTTCCCAAATCTGATTTAAAATTTTAATCAACACATCCAAGCAGCTCAACAGACACCAAGTATGATAAAGATGAAGAGATCCAAAAATGGACACATCATAGTAAAACTGCTGAAAGCTAAAACAAGGAGAAAATCTTGAAAGCAGCAAGAGAAAAATGGCATGTCACTTACGATGGATTTCCAATAATATTAACTGGCTTCTCATCAGAAACAATGGAGGCCAGAGGGCAGTGGGATAACATATTTAATGTGTTCAAATTAAAAAATATCTGTCAGCCAAGAATTTTATACCCAACAAAGAAATCTTTAAAAAATGAAAGTGAGGTAAAGACATTCTCAGGTAAACAAAAACAGAGAATTCATTGCTAGCACACCAATCTTTCAAGAAATACTAAAGGAAGTTCTTCAGGTTGAAAGTAAGGGACCTCAGAGAGTAATGCGAATACACATGAAAAAAACAAGGAGCACTGATAAGGTGATTATGTAATTGTAAAAGACAGTATAAGTGCATATTTCTTTTCTTCTCTAAGCTGATTTAAAAAGCAATTTATAAAACAATATGTATATAATTGTATTACTTGTCCTGTAACATAGAAATGTAGTACATTTGCCAATAATAGCACAAAGGAGGTGGGTAGGAGAAAATCTGTCTTGGTCTAAGGAAAGAACACCAAGTGGTAACTTGAATCCGCAGGAACAAATGATAAGAATTGGAAATGCGAAATAAGAAGGCCAATATGACATAAGCTATGATGGATATGTAATTGCTCTCATTTTTTCTCCCAGCTTCTCTAAAACACATAAAGCTAACTAAAGTAATAATTATAACAAGTATTGTTGAATTTGTAACATACATAGATGTAATATGTAAACAATAATGCCACAAGAACAAGGAAAAAAGTATAGAGCTACAAAGGAGTTACATTTCTACATTGTAGTTAAGTAACATTTCTCACTGGAGTTAAGTTAGTATAAATCTGAAGCACATTCTGATGAGTTAAGAGGTATAAGCCCTGGAGCAACCATTAAGGAAATAGCTTTTAAAAATGGAGAAAAAATAATTAAAGAAGTTAAAATGTTACATGAGAAAATTATCACTTAATGCAAAAGGCAGCAGTGAAGGAGGAACAGAGGGACAAAAAAGATACGAGCAATTTCAAAATCAAAAAGTTAAATGGCAGACCTAAATCCAACTATATTAATAATATCATATATGAAAAGAGCATTAAGAATAGCATTATTAATAACGTGAATGGATTAAGCAACCCACACAAAAAGCAGGGATTGTCAGACTGGATAAAAAGTAAAACAAGAGCTTCCCTGGTGGCGCAGTGGTTGAGAGTCCGCCTGCCGATGCAGGGGACACGGGTTCGTGCCCCGGTCCGGGAAGATCCCACATGCCGCGGAGCGGCTCACACACACACACACACACACACACACACACACACACACAAAAAAAAGTAAAACAAGCTCTAACTATATGCTGTCTACAGGAGACACAGTTTAGATCCAAAGCTATGAATGAACTGAAAGTAAAAGGATGGAAAGAGCTATATCAGGTAAACAGCAGCCATAAGAAAGCAGGCTACACTAATATCAGACAAAACAGACTTTAAAACAAAAAATGTTGGTAGAGATAAAGAGGGACATTTTATAATGGTAAAAGGATCACTCCATCAGGAAAATACAGCAGTTATAAACATATATGTGCCTAGTAACAGAGCATCAAAATACATGTAGCAAAACCCGACAGAACTGAAGAAAATATCGTCACTTCAACAATAATACAGATTTCAATAACCCTATTTACAATAATTTACAATAGAACTAGGCAGAACATCAACAAGAAGTCAGAAGACATGAACAACACTATAAACCAACTAGACCTAACAGATATCTATAGAATTCTCCACCCAACAATAGCAGAATACTTTCTTCTCAAGTGCACATGAACCATTCTCCAGGACAGCCCAAATTCTAGGCTATGAAACAAACCACAATTAATTTAGAAGCACTGAAATAATACAAAGTATGTTTTCCAACCACAATGGAATAAAACTAGAAATCATTAAAAAAAAAGATACCTGAGGAACTCACAAATATGTGGAATTAAACAACATACTCCTAAATAACCAGTGGGCCCAAGAAGAAATCACAAGGGAAATCAGGAAATACCCTGTGATAAATGAAAATGAAAATACAACATACCAAACTTATGGGATGCAGCTCAGAGGAAAATTTATAGCTATAAACACCCACATTTAATTTTTTTAAAAAAAGATGTACAATCAGTATCCTAAACTTCCACCTCAAGACACTAGAAAAAGAAGAGCAAACTAAACATAAAGCAAGCTAAAGAAAGGAAATAATAAAGATTAGAGTGAAGAATTGAAAGCAGGACTCAAAGAGATATTTTGTACACCCATGTTCATAGCAGCATTATTCACGATAGCCAAAAGGTAGAAACAATCCAGTTGTCCATTGATGAATAAATGGATAAACAAAATGAGGCATACACACAGACACACAGATACACACACACAATGGAATATTATTTAGCTTTCAAAAAGGAAGGAAATTCTGACACATGCTATAACGTGAGTGAACCTTGAGGACGTTATGCTAAGTGAAATAAGCCAGTCACAAAAGGATAAATACTGTATGATTCCATTTATATGAGGTACCTAGAGTAGTGAAATTCTTAGAGACAGAAAGTATAATAATAGTTGCCAGGGGTTGGGGAGGGAAGGGGAGGGAATTATTGCTTAATGGGTACAGAGTTTCAGTTTTGCAAGATAAAAAGAGTTCTGGGGATGGACGATGCTGATGGTTGCACAACAATGTGAACGTACTTAATGCCACTGAACTGTGTACATTGAAACATGGTTAAAATAGCAAATTTTATGTTATATGTATATTGCCACAATTTTTAAAAAGATTAGAGTAGAAAGTAAGGAAATAAGAATAGAAAAACAATAGAGGAAATCCACTAAACCAAAAGTTGGTTCTTTAAAAAGTTCAACATGGTTGACAAACCTATAGCTAGAATGACCAATAAAAAAAGGAGAGAAGACTCAAATTATAAGAATCAGAAGTGAAAGAGGGGGACATTATAAAACAAAATGAAAAGGATTATAAGAGAATATGATGAACAACTGTATGCCAATAAATTAGATAATTTAGATGAAATGGACAAATTCTAGAAATACACAAGCTACAGAAACTGACTCAAGAAGAAATAGAAAATCAGAATAGACCCATAACAAATAAAGAGATTCAATTAGTAATAAAAAACATCTACTCACAAAAGAAAGCCCAAGCTCAGATGGCTTCACAGGTGAATTCCACCAACCATTTAAAGAAGAATTTATATTAATTCTCCACAAACTCTTCCAGAAAATAAAACAGGATGGAATACTTCCCGAATCATGGAACTGATAAATGTTATTACATGGATGAACCTTGAAAACAATATGCTAAGTGAAAGAATCCGGTGACAAAAGACCACATATTATATGAATCTATTTATATGAAATGTCCAGAAGAGGGAAATCTACAGAGACTGAAAGTAGATTCGTGGTTGTTAGGAGATGGGGGTTCAGAGGGTGATAGCTAAAGAGTATGAGGTTTCTTTTTGAGGTGACAAAAATGTTCTTTAATTGATTGTGGTGATGGTTGCACAGCTGTGTGAATATACTAAGAATCATCAACTTGTATATTGTAAATGGTTGAATTATAACTCATTAAAGCTGTTACCAAAAATAAGCATTTCACTTTTAAATATTATAAATGCTGAGCTCTTACATAATAGTTCATTTGAAACAAAGATTTCCACCTGTTCCTTCATTCAGGAAGACTTGTACTAAGCACCTGCTGTACTGTATGGTACCTGGGCTGGCAGAGATGAATCTAGCCCAGCACATGTCCCTGGGGCCTGTGGACAGGTGAGGGGTGAGGAGCATCCAATCATATTCCAGCCTGCTAAAATACTTATCTAAGTATGTTCACTCTGCATTGTGATGCAAGGGAGACAAAAATAATGCTGGCCAACAGTTACTGAGTGCTTACTGTGTGCCAGGCATTGTGCTAAGCACTTTTCATGCATTACTTCATTGAGGCCTCACAGCAGTCCTCTGTGTTAGTCTTCTCACTAGCCTCGTTTTACAGACGGTGACCCTCATGAAGAGTGAAGGGAGATCCTTGGGTCTGCAGGAATCCCGGATAGCATCAAGTTTGAGATGGGGCCAGCAGAGGGACTCTACCAGCTCAGGGGAGAAACAGGCTCCACAGGCCATGGAAGTCTCAGCCTGGAGCGGTGTGGATGCTCAAGGAAACAAAGAGCACAGAGGGCCCAAGACCAGGGTTTTGCCCTCTCCTCAGCACGTCACCTTTCTGAGACTCTGTTTCTCCATCTGTAAAATGGGGCCATTGCTCCTACTTCGGCCACAGAACTAAGAGCCCTGCACAAGATAAGTGAACACACTGTGTAACCCATATAAAGGAAGGGCCGTGGTTAGCACAGTGCTAGAAAGTGAGGCACCTAGGAGAGGGACCCTCCTACCCCTCACATTGGGAAGAGCTCTGGCCCCGTCTGGGAGAGAGCAGCGCGTGCGCAAATACACACACACCTTCGCCATCCCTCCACCTCTGACTCATCATCTGTTGCCTTTGGATACTGGTCACCCTTGTCCCATCAACCTGCCAGCCCCACTCAAGCCCCTCTCCTCCTGGAAGCTTTCCCAGGCTGTCTGCCCAGCACGAGCACACTTCTTCAGAGCCCCTGAGAGCCCCTGCTTATGTCTGAGCGTCACCTGCCTGTGGGGTTGAAATCTCCACTCCCCCACTGACTGGCTTGATGGTCCAGTGTGAGACCTTCACTCACACAAAGCATCCCGTAACAGGAGGCTATTAAAAGCACTTAGCACCCCGGGCAGAAGTGAGCGTTGAATGAAATGCTTGCAGAACACTTAGCACACTGCCTGTCTCCTCCTTAAACCTGGTGGAGTTCTGCTCTGCCCTGTAGGCAGAGTGCCTGAGAGCCGACCACCCCTGTGCTGGCGGCTCAGCTGGGGAAGGCTCACTGGGGGAGCCATGGGCACCTCTCTGAGCGCCAACCAGATCCTCACCCTCTGCCAGGATCTCCTCATGCAAAGGGCCCCTTGCTTACTGTGTATACTGAGGGTAGACAGGGCACAGGGGAGTGTGGATCTGGAGGGCAGCCCATCAGTGGGTCCGGGGTGGGTGGGCCTCTCTTGGCCAGGGCTGGGGGGAGGGCTGAGGTCACCGGCTGAATCACCGGGGATCTTACTAGAACACAGTTCTGGGCTGGGCCTGAGATTCTGCATTTCTAACAAGCTCTGGGGCGACACTGATGCAGCTGTGGCCGGCCGTACTTGAAGTAGCCAGGACCTGAGGCATGGCACGGTCATTTCTGAGAAGAGCGGTGATTGGCGGTCGCACCTCAACCTCCCGCTGGTCCTGGAGGGACCCAGCCCTGCCCAGCCACACCCTCGGCTGCCAACATCTGGAGGGCAAGACTACACAGATTTTCTGAGTTTCCAGGATTCCATTTCCATTACACGTATAAAATAAAAGTAGTACCACGTTCTAAAAACAGTGGAAAGTATGAAAAAACAATAGGGGAAAAAAATCACTGATAATCTCGCATGGTATTTAGCGCAACTCTTAACCTCTCTCTCCCCAGGATTCCAAAGCCATGTCGGTCAGAGAGTCAGGGTCGCCTGGTGAGTGGGGCCTGCCCCCCGGACCCCCACCCTGTCGTGGCAAAGCACCGGGTGAGAGACGGGGCTGCTCCTGAATGCCTCGGTCTCCCAACGCCCCTCCCACCCCAAAGGAGCGACCCCCAGCCCACGGTGCCCGAGACCTTCACCTAGACCTATCCCGGGGGCACAGGGCCACAGGGCGCGGGCAGGGCGCCCCCTCCCCCTCAAGGGAGCAGGCTGCAGAGGAGGCAGAGGCGGGGCCTGGGGGAGGGGGGCGCACATCTGGATCCCTGGCCCAGAGCCCACATTCCTTCCCCGTGAGCGGGAGGCGGCGGGCTCTCCGGAGAGCCGTGCGGACGCTGCTGGCCCCCTCCCGCCCCACCGCAACAGGACCCACCTCGGCAGGACGACTGGGGGGACTCGAAGGCCCAGAACCTCATTCTGGGGTTCCCCCACCCAGATTGCTGACCGGCCAGTGCAGCACCGAGCTGGGGGCTCTGTCCCGTCCATACCAGCCAGCCTGCCTCAGAAAAACCAGAGGGGACAAAAAGGTGGCGACCAGCAGCCCCGGGGCCAGGCGCTCGCCGAAGGGGCCCTGGGGGGACTGCTCCACCTGCTGTACCCACGGAGGCCGGGCCACAGGTCAGCAGGGGCCCTGAGCCCCACCGGGGCCGGGCTGCCTTACCTGGGGGCAGTCCTTGATGTAGTGCCCTTTGTTGAAGCACAGGTGGCACAGGTAGTTGGGCGGGGGCCGCTTGCTGGGCTTGCGGGTCTCAGAGGTGAGGGTCAGCTCGGAGAAGTGCTCGGTGAGGGAGCTGAGGCCGTCGGCGATGTTGTTGAGGGAGCCGTAGGGCGAGGCGCTCTTGTACACGTTACTGCTCAGCGCCTGCAGGGGACAGAGGCCGTGAGGGCTCTGGAGGCCTGGCCCCTTGCGCCCCTCTGGCCTCCTGGGAACCTCCACAGGCCCGTACACACACACGCACACGCGCGCACGCACACGAATTCACAGTGACCCTCAGCCGCCTGCGGGCTCCAGCTTCCTGGAGGCTGCATTCAAGTCCTACCTCTGGTCGCACACCCAAGGACAAGCCAGTTAACCACTCGGGGCCTCAGTGGCCCCATCCGGTAAATGGGAATAACGATAGCTACCTCCGAGGGTTTCTATGAGGCTAACGTGAGGGCCAGGAATGTAAAGCCCTTTATTTCCTGCCGGGCGCTGAGGAAGCACTCAGTATATGGTGATGGTGAGGACGATGGTCATTAGTTCTCTACACACTGTCCGGGGCGAGACATACGGCAGAAAGCAACCTGTCAGAGCCGGGGCTCTGCCACGTCCTAGTGGGGTGACTTGAGACATCAGCTCGCAGCACTGTTTCCAACGTACAGAAGAGGAGACTGAAGTCCAGCACTTTGCCTGGTCTCCTGCAACCCCGGGCCTGTGCACACTGTGTTCCGGGGAGCCCTCGTCCCGGCCCAGGCCAGCTCTCTGGAAGCCCGGGGAGGAAGTGGCCCACCTCTCTCACCTCTCCCACCTCCGGTTGACAGGAACCAGATGTCTTGCCTGGCTTCAAAGCAGACGCGGCCCAGGCCCCCTCCTGGTGTATACAGCTTCTATTTATAGGAGTCACGGGCTCTGGGCGGCCGGGCACACTGGAATTTAGCAAAGGTGGGGCCCGTGGTGAGGCTGGCAGGGAATGGCCGTGGGCCCCTCTCCTGGGGCCAGGCCAAGGCTGGAAAGAGGCAGCTTCCCCAGGAGGCTGATGACATACCTGGGCACGGGGCTCGGGCACACCTGGCCCCAGCTAAGGTGCCCAAGAACCCCAGCAGTGAACTACAGACCCTGGGGAGCCTTGTTGGACAGACAACACAGCCTTGTTCTTGGGGGTCCCCAGGCTCACAGGGGAGGAGAGCCACCGAGAGGAAGTTGCCTCAGGCTCCCTTACAAAGATGGGACAGAGGAGCCCAGGGTAGGGACAGTGCTTTCTGTGTCCCCTCAGTGTGCGAAGGGAGGGAGGTGAGCTGAGAGCTGGCCCCAGGGGATCAGACACCCCTCGCCCAACCAGGACAGATCCCACCCCTCACACATGTACGCCTCTGGGGGTCTGGCACTCCTCCCTAGAGGACACAGCCCTCACTCTTCTTGGCTCCCCGGACACCCTGCTATGTGACCCTGGGCCAGCCCTTTCCCTCTCTGGGCCTCTGTTCTCTCCCATGTAGGTTTGGACCACAGCCTGGGATCTGGAAGGAAAGACAGAGACACCACATCCAGGGCAGCCAGGCCCAACACACAGTCAGTTTGCAGTGACTGGGCATTGAACTCAAAGGGTCCTAATGACCATCTCTGCTCTACCACTGCCCAGGGCTACTGTGGAAGACCCCACACAAACCTGCATCCAGTCTGAGGGCAACTCTCCAGCTCTTAGATAGCCCCAGATGGTCCATCCTGAAAGGCAGAGGGTCCCCCATCCCTGGAGGTATGCAAGCCAAGACTGGACAACCTTAAAGGATGTGGGGAAGGTCCCAAAGGAAGTGGGATTAGATGATAATAGTAACATATACTGAGCAATTTAATGTCCCTGGTGCTGGAAACTTTACACGTGTTAAGATAGCTGACGCTCACCACAGCCCTATGAGTCACTGTCCCCATTTTACAGATTAGATGAGTGTGTCCAACCTTGTATGGAACGGCCTGGGACACTTTTAACAAATACAGTTTTCTGGGCCCCACCTCAGACCTACCAAAGCAGCCACCTAGGAATGAGGGCCCAAAATCTACTGCATTGTTTCATTGCAGTAAAATATACATTACATAAAACCTACCCTTTTAACAATTTTTAAGTGTGCAGTTCAGTGGCGTTAAGTACATTCACATCCTTTATTGTACAACCCTCACCAGAATCCATCTCCAGAAATTTTTCATTATTCCAAACTGAAACTCTGTCCCTGTTAAACACTAACTCCCCGAAGCCCAAGTCTGCATTTTAAAGCTCCCCTGGGGCAGCTCAGGTACAACCTGTCCAGCCCTACCTGGCCTTGGGAGCACCTGGACTTTCCAACTATCAAGGTCTCTCCTTAGCTTGTCTCTAGACCTCTCCCCACCAGAACTGGTCTGGAGGAGGGCAGTATCGCCCCAGCCTCCCAGAGAAAAGTTCATCCAAACAAGAAACTTGAAGCTCCAAATGGTGTGACTCACCCTCACGGCTGGGAAATGCAGTTTCACAAATAACAACCCTCTTATTTTTTTTCTCTTTTCTTTTCTTTTTTTTTTTTTTTTTTTTTCTGGATAAGATTTAAGCAAGTCCACAGGAATCAGGGCTGTTTTGGCAGCAACTTGTCAAGAGGAAGGGGAAGTTCGGTGGGTGCCAGAAGAGCACTAATTACACCCTGAAGAAACCTCTCCCCCATCTTGTGGCCACACACCCCTGCCCACGGGTGGCCCCGTGGGTATCCCTGGGCAGCCAGAGGCCTCCGAGCAAGCTGTCCTCTCCCCGGCAGCTTGACATCCCCCCCATAGCCTCAGATGGGGCACAGCTTTGCCCCTCAGGGGGGTCACACAGGCAGCTGCGGGTCAGAGAAGTGAGGCCAGAGCTCCCCTCATCGCCGACCAGTGTGCTCTGGCCTGGCCCTCACGGGCGCTCCAGCTCCCTTCCCCCAGCCACCATTCAAGACGACACCACGAAAGGACGAAAGGCGGAACAGTCAACTGGCCCAACCTCACTCTCAAGTAACAATGGAGAAACTGAGGCCCAGCGAGGCCCGGGGGCACAGACCAGAGCACACAGCCAGGCCTAAGGGCCAGGAGTCCTGCTTGCCGGCCGGCTGGACGGGCAGGTGGGGCAGCAAGCTGTTTCCTCTCCGAAGCTCCGAGGAGCTCGGGCCATGGAGGTGAAAGGCAAGTTGGTCTCTCGGACATTACCACGGCCTGTGGGGACTGGCCAGAGCAGAGGCCAGGACGCACAGAGCTCCCTCCCTCTGTCTGTGGAGCCGGGGCCCTGGCCTTTTGGGTTTCCCATGTGTAAAATGTAACATGGACCAGGGAAGGAGGGCAAACTTGATGACCCCTGCCAGCCTGCTTCTTCAAGGTCCAGACTCCAGGTACTGAAAGATGTCCCCAGAGCCTGGTCCACAGAGGGCACTTCATCCACGAGGGCACCATCTCTCCCAAGTCCTGCCGTCTGTAGCTGGAGGGCAAGGCTGGGCAGGACTCCCTTTCATCAGTCAGCCCCTAACTCTGCAACAACGAGGCTGCTCCCCTTAGTGTCCCACCAGCAACCGCTCTTTTCCCTCCAGGCCTGCACTTGCTGTCCCCCCCGGGATGCCCACTCTGGGTCCAAACCCCTGCAGGACCGGGCTCATGGCCATGGCTCTAACTCTAGCGGTGTGGCCTTGAACCCACCCCTTCTTCTTGCTCAGGCATGGGCGCCAAGGGATGGTGTGAGAAGCACAGGTTCAGGTGCTACTGAGGCCCCACTGGCCACAGGGTCTCCAGCCCCCTCCAGGGGCCTCCCGACCTCCCGGCCAGAGCCCTGTGCTGTAGGCTGGGGTGGGGACCACCCTGCGACTCCCCTGTCCTTGCCTGAAGGGGCTCTGATGTCTCTCCCTAATCTCTTTACACGGTGATACCGCCTCATCTCTCCACAAGGCTGGATATCCCCGAAGGCAAAGATTCTGCAACCCTCCGTTGCCCCAGAGACCAGACTGTTTCTGCGTTCCCTTCGCCCATGACTGTCCTGTGTGTAATAATCACAGGCGGGAGGGGAGCTCCACTTGACAGACGAGGGTATGGAGGCCCCAACACCTTGAGGTATTTAGGCCAGTGTCTCTGAGTTCCCATGGACTAAGTCGGAGGGTGATTTCACCTCAGATTTAGCTGCTCTGGGCAGTGGTTGAGGGCAGCCCCACTAGTGTGTGGCTCTGGGTTATCTGGGCCCAAATCACCAGGCTGGGGGAAGAAACCACCCCTCCTTCCTCCCTGGGTCAGTGACCCCAGAAGCTAGTAGGAAGCGTGGGATCCTAATGCCACATGTGGGGAACAAAGCATCAGATTCCTGTCCATGGCTGGAACTCCTCCAAGGTTCTGGCTTGGCTGTTGGAGAAAGTTAGATGGGAAGATACTACAGTTTATTCTCATCCTACTTGTGTTAGATACTTGACTGGATCCTTTCCCTTTCTTAGTCTCATCCCTGGCAAGAACACTTTGGATGGGCCTTATTGGTCCTATTTTATAGAACTGGAAAATGAGGCTCAGCGAGGCTGAGTAACTTGCCCAAGGAAACACAGCCAGCACGTGGCTGAGAGGAGAGTCACACCCAGATCTGTTGGCCTGTTGTATTTCAGCCCCCGAATGGCCTCCAAGGCTTGGCTTCCCCTACAGGAAGGGGATCCAGAGTAAAACACCTGGCGTGGACCATCCTCCTTGGCACAGAGGCCCTGTGACATCGCATCGCCAAGCCGCTCAGCCCTGGCAAGATGAGGCACCAGCTTCTCTGGGCTGCTTGAGGGGCTTGGGCCCCGGGGTTGGTGGTTCTGTTGAGGGGTTTGGGATACACAAGCGGAGATTTCCAGGGCTGACTCAACCTGACAAGATGTGCTCCCCCTTGGCTGCCCCCCCAGGACAGAAACAGGGCACAGTGGGAGGGGAGAGGCAGGAGTTAGGGCAGGTGGGCAGAAGCTTCCGAGGGCAGCCCAGAGGGAGAAGCGATAGGTGCAAGAAGAGAAGAGGGACAGCAGGCAGAGGCGGAAGCAGCACAGCAGGGAAGATCATGGCAGTGGCAGCGGGCAGTGTCCAAGGAGGTCTGTCCTAAGGAAATGCTGAGTCCTGCTGCGCCTGGGCCTGAGACGGCCCTGGAGGAGGAATTCTCTGGTCCTAGTCCTCAGCTCTGTGGGGGCTCTTTCATCAGCTGAACAACTGCTTTCTTATCCCCCAAAGCCACCCCCATACACACACACAGACACGCGCACGCGCACACACACATGCACACACATACACACCCGCACTCCTCTCTTTGGGACAAGAAACCATTCATCTCACAAATGAGTCTACCCCTTCTCCAAAGAGATCTGCACTTCTCCTACCCGCTGGGGTCTATCTGGGGCTCCGGTCCGCAGGGTCAAACACAAACACATCCTATACACTCAAGCAGGGGCGGATGTGGGCTGGGCTCAGGGACAGAAGGAGACAGCCATTGTCAAGGCTGGAGCTGGCCGATGGGAAAGTGAAGCCACACCTGACCGAGGGTTTCCCTAGCCACAGTCAGACCCCAGGTCTGCTCCTGTTTCCAAGGTCCAAAGCTGACCTGTGGGCCAAGAAGGTGGCAGGGTCGACCGTGACGGAGGTGGCAATCCCCCCACTCGGGACCCCCAAGGTCACCGTTGCCTTCTAGAGGCCCATTCGCCCGGGGCATGCAAAACACAATTCCCTGGACACAGCCAGAGCTTGATGGGAGATTCAGATTTAAATAAGCAGGCTGTGTTCTTCTTGGTAGGGGGAGTTGGGAGAGAGAAATGGGGAAAGAAAGGACCAGGGGATACAGGAGCACAGTGGCAGCAGGACAGAGCAGAACAGACACCGGGGAGGCTCCCCGTCCCCACTCAGTCCCTCCTGCTTCCCCCCAGGTCACTACTCACTTGGTAGGTGTTCACGTTTCACAACCATGTGCCTGCTGCCCAGCTAGAGCATAAGCACAGGGGACCAGGCTGCCTCTCGCTTCTAGAATATATTCACTAAATCAAAGCAGAAAGCATGGATCCAAGAACTCGAGGACTAGAGGTCCCTAAGATTTAGCCAGTCTGGGGTACCACTGAGGCTTGCAGCTTCTACAGTAGGGGGCCTGGATTTGGGATCCACTGTTGACATGATCCCCTTGAAATTACATGCAAATGCGAGTTCTGCGTGTGCACGTACTTGTGTGCTATGTGCATGGCACCGAGGAGAGGAATTCGGGCTGCTTTCAGATTCTCAAAGAGGTCCATAGCCAAAGAAGGTCAAGAACTGTTAGCACACCTAAGCTTCTGCTGGGACCCTATCTCTAGGGATAGGGTTTCATGACTCCCAAGTCAGCTCTTTAAAATTTATCAAGCAATCCATAAACATTTCTTCTGTGCGATAAAATAAGAGGCTAAGAGACTGAGGAAAGCATTCACAATAGTCACAAGTCTGGGGAAGGAAGAGGAGGAAAGAGTCCAAGTCATCCATCCACCCATCCACCTAGTGAATGTTAACTGAGCACCTAGTCTGTCCCAGGCACTGACTAAGCGTTAGATGCTGTGATTACGAAGTGGAAAAAGACAGGATTCCTATTCTCAGAGTGTTGAAATGTAGCTATGGAGACAGACACATATGATACATATTTCACAGAAATACCGATTATTAAGACATGCTGGGCTTCCCTGGTGGTGCAGTGGTTGAGAGTCCGCCTGCCAATGCAGGGGACACGGGGTCGTGCCCCGGTCCGGGAAGATCCCACATGCCGCGGAGCGGCTGTGCCCGTGAGCCGTGGCCGCTGAGCCTGTGCGTCCGGAGCCTGCGCTCCGCAACGGGAGAGGCCACAACAGTGAGAGGCCTGCATACCGAAAAACAAAAAACAAAAAACAAACAAACAAACAAACAAAAAAGACATGCTTTACCAGAAGGATGTACCACTCATCTGTCATGGGACACGGAAGCTGGAGGGAGGTGTGCTCCCCATGACAGCCAGGTAAAGCCTTCAGAGAAGAGACATGCACTGGTGCCATAAAGAAGTAAGTTGGAATCTGTCAGTTATACAGGGACAGTCAATAGCATTAGAAGCAGTAGAAGCAACAGCAAGTGCAAAAGCTTAGAGGAATGGGAGTGCTTGGTGTTTTCAGAAACCTCAAGTGGACCAGGATGGCCAGAGAAGGACAGAATAAAGATTAGACAACACCTATGACTTCCCTGGTGGTCCGGTGGTTAAGAATCTGCCTTCCAATGTAGGGGACGCGGGTTTGATCCCTGGTCAGGGAACTAAGATCTCACATGCCATGGGGCAACTAAGCCCTCACGTGCCACAACTACTGAGCCCACGCACCACGACTAGAGAGAAGCCTGTGCGCCACAACTAGAGAGAAGCCCGAGGGCCACAACGAGGAGCCCGCACACTGCAACAAAAGATCCCGCGTGCCGCAACTAAGACCTGACACAGCCAAAAACAAACAAATTTTTAAAAAAAGATTATACATCACCACCATACACACATACACACATGTGCACACACACACATACATGACAGACCAAACATCCTGAGATGTCCCTAACTCTATCTTCCTCCTCTTGAAGAGCCTTAGTTTCCCCATCTGCACAATGGGTTTGTGCCACACAGTGGATGCTATGAGACAGGAGTGCTAGGAAGTGCCCAGTGTCCATCTCCTTTGCCTCTCCCAAGCCAGGCCACCCTTGGACTCACGTCCCACAGAGCCCCAACCTGGAGCAAGGACATGACAGGAAACCCAGAACCCATGACCAATGCCTATCACTCCTCAGAAGGTTTGAGATCGGGGACAAAACATCCAAGACACTGAGGCTTGACAGAACACCCTGGTTACTGCTTGCCCTGCACTGGCCTCCAGTGAATGATCCAGGCGAAAGCCAACTGCACCAGCTGGACGAGCCACAGACATGACTGTAGTTCGGTTGGAGAAGACTGCTAGAGCTAGCTCTGCCACTGTCTTGCTGGGTGACTTGCCAGGCCTGTTTTCTCTTCTGTAAAATGGGAGCCACGAAGAAACAGATGCCAGGAATAAAGCATCACCAAGAGTAAGAGACGCTACTCAGGGCCCGTCTTCTCCACAGGGCCCTTCTCTTGGTGCTGACGGTGCCTGGCTCTCTGCCGCTGCTAATTCCTTATTACTAATGCTGCCTGCTTTCCTCCCTCCCACCTGACTCAGATGGCCCACGAGGTGTGGTCTCCCCTCTGAGTCTAGGCCCGCCCAGTCAACTTAATTTGTTGGAGGGAGGGTCAGACTACCTCAGCCAACAGGCCCTCGAACGATGGTCCCCCTTGCCTGACTCAGAGCTCAGCTTTCCAGGGCTGGCCAGAGGGAGCTGGGCATCCTCCCAAGCTCCCAGCTGGGTTGGAATGGCCATTCCTCCCAGGCCCTGGGGCTGCCCCCCACCACCCCACACAGACCACAGAGGCTGCTGGGAACAAATTTCAGTTCCTGAAGCCCACTCAGCCCCAGCGAGGCAAACTCCCACCCTCGAGCAGATATGTGGCTTTGTTCTACACTTCCAGGTAGTCTCTCAGCTCAGCTGCACCTGGGGAGAGCACTGTCCCTAATACGTGGCAACCTTTTAAAGCAGGACACTGTGGTCACCCCCCTCTATGGGTTCTAACAGCCCTGTGTGTTCCGGAGCCTGAAGCCCTGTCTGGTAAGCCTCATGAGACCTTTGCTGCTGTTCTCAAATCTCCAGTGAGACCAGAGCTGCAAAGAAGAGGGTGTCCTCAGTGCTACAGAAGATAGTACTGGGACCCAGGAGGGCAACTGGGTTAACAGCTCCAGGAAGAGCCTCCTACGGTTTGAAGAAAGAGGTCTGCTTTGACAGAGCATTCTCTGAGCCTGGAGATGTTCAGAAGAACACTGGCATGTGTTCTGTGCCAAAAATGTAATCCAGTCAAAGAGGTATGCAAAATGTTGGGTTGAAGAAGAAAGGTTAGCAGGTTTTGTACTGCAGGACTTCTCAGAGCCTTTACTGTGTTAGCATGGTGTGTTTCCAAGGGAAGGACAGTATGCTATGTTTCCCAAATGTATTTGACCCCAAAGCCCTTCCCCCAACCTCCACAAAGTATCACTTGACAGTAGGGCCACATCTTCAAGCCACATCTGGCCCTGGAGGAAGAGGGAAAGAAAACAGTTGCCTTAAGCATCTGACCTGGAGTGGGACAGCTCCGTCTCCTTTGAGGGGGTCCAGGGACTACCTGGGAGGGGCTCTCGGCATCCCTCTGAGGTTCCTGAGAGCTAATGCTCAACATGGGGTAACTCTACTTCTCTGGAGGTGGAGTCCCACAGTCCCCACACTGCTGTGAATTTAAATTCCAAACAAAGCCTGGCAGGGAAGACCCCCCCTCCATGCCACCCACCCCCCACTCCCTCTAAGATCTGGCTTCCTCGGATACTTGGAGAGAGACAGGAAGGGCTCAGCCAAGGGCCTCACAAGTTTCCCTCCAAAGACATATAGTTGTTGCCACAGATCAGGGGTTGAAACAGGGCTTCACAGGGCCCGGTTTCTAGACCCAGAGGCCTTTTAAAAAACTGCGCAGAGTACCTGTGTGTGCTTTGGCCTGGCAGCCTTACCACAAACTGAGAAGCCAAGGAGCCCCCACAAGCATCCAAGTCGCATCCTGGTGTCTGCTCCTGCACTTTGCCCATGAACTCTGCCATCTCCCTCTCCGGAGGGCCAGTGTTCCACTCAGAACCCTTGGCTTATCTTCAGCTTCCAGAGCTGAGGTTCCGGGGCACAATGGGCTTCTGTGCCCCCATGTCCTCACACCTCCCCCCGCCCAAAGCCCAGCTGCATTCATGGTGTTTTGCTATTGTGGTGGGAGCAGCCTGGGGTGGTGCAGGAGGGGGTGGGCCCTTGGCACAGGGACCGGTGCAGACAGGCCGTGGTCAGCGGTCAGCATGCAAGTCACATCCGCAGGCACTGCCATCAGGCCTGCCAGGCTTTGCACAGAATGGCGACGCTCCTGGGCCCCTGGGTCCCTTCGTAGAGTCCCCTCCAGCCCACACACGACTTGCTTCCTGTCCAACAAGCCCCTTGGTGGCATTCAGGTGGGGGGTATTTTTTCTTGTTCTCTCAACCAGTTGCTATTTTGGAGCCATATTAGGTCACCAGCTAAGCCCTGGACACAGGAAAGGCCTGTCCCCAGGAGCACAGCTGGGGCTTCAAGAGGGTTTAGGAGGCAAAGCGGGTGGGGGGTGAGAGCAAATGAGTCTGAAGCCAAGAGAGTCTTCCGGAAGTCAACAGGCACAGCCCTCCAGCCCCTGCAAGGAAGCCACTGGCCCATGAGCATAGAAGAAGCCCCTCTTGCCTCCCTAACCCAGCCTGTCTGTAGGCACATCCTCTCCTGTACAGCTCTCAAATCCCATACACATCACCCTGGGGGAGAGCAGAGACTACATTTTACAGATAGGTAAACTGAGGCCCAGAGACGAGGGTTCCTCCAAAGTCAGATCATGAGAGACTTTCTTCCACCGCTGCTCTAGATAACCTTTGCCAGCTCCTTCTACAGTGGCCCCAGCAAAGGAATGTTCCTCTTCATGAGGACATCGAGGTAAACAGCAGTGAAGTGACAGAAGGCAGGTCTCACTGAGACTTGGATGGGATCCTGGATGCCAGAAATTTCCAAGAGGAGGCACAACAGCCTACCCTCACAGGGGACTCCTGATGGCCCCAAACTCCCAGGCCATCTTAGCAGAGACCCACATGGTGGAACAAGGCCACCACAGGGTGGGAGCAGAGGGAAGTCAGTAGAGGCTGATTAGGGGACTCTCACTTGACCTGTGTGTGAGTCATGGTCACCCTCCTGCCTTTGGGATCCCACAGGACCCCCATGAAACCACCCACCCTTCACATGGGTCTGTCTTCTAACCTGGGGCCCCCACGAGACTCTGGCGGAATCCCCAGGGGGCCACACGGAGCTCAACAAATGTTTGGTAAGAGAACAAACAACTGACAAGACCCAGGCACCGTCCTGCAAAGCCCCTGGTCACAGAAGCCATTCCCTGAAGAGGCGGCAAAGTCTCTTACAAGAAAGAAAGATTCCCAGCCAAGAACAATTCCTCATGTGGAGAGAGTGCTTTACAGTTTACAAAGAGCTCTGGCATACAAATGCTCTCGCCTGGCACCAAAGAGTGCTTTCCAGACTCATCTCCCCCAGCTATGCTTGACTAGCCCAACACAGGTCATCCAGCCCTTCTCTCTGCTGGCCTGCCATTGGCCCATCTCTAGGCCTCAGGCCAGCGATTTACATGTCCATGTCTCCCCTAGTCAATAATGGCAGAGGGGAACATTATGGGGCCAGAAAGGGCGACCCTCTGTCTTCCCCACCTCCATCCCCAGCACACTGGTGTATACACAGGCCTTCTCCCACAAACTGTCAAGTATTCTGACTCTCCCGAAACTAATTGGTGTGCCCAGGTCTAGAAGGAAAGTGCCCCTCGTGTGTGTCCTCTCCCCTGCCCCTTCCCCCTGCACTTTTGCAGAGAGAGCTGCCAGAAGGAGAGTGAGTGAAGGCCACAGAAGGGTGTCTGCAGTTCCCAAATGAGGCAGGAGTAAGTGGGAGTGGGGCCCGGGAGGAGTCCAGCTGAAGCCAGAGAGGGTGGTATTCGGGAAGGCTCTGAAGACCTCTCAAAGGGGCTGGGAGGTCCCGGCAATCTGTGTATTTATCTAACTGGGGGAAGATGCACTGCCCCTCGGATTCTGTAACTGAATCCACCCAACAGGCAGACTTTGCTACGGCAGCCGGCCCAGGTTTCTGGAGAAGGCACTGGGCAGCTGGAACCTCTCCCCCTATCTAGCCCCCCTCCCAAGAGCTCAAGAGGATTTCCCTTTCATTTCCTTCCAGGCTGGGAGGGCGGGGGACAGCGCAGTCTGTGGGGTCAGGCCCTCAAAAACCACTTCCTATGTGGCTGGGGGAGGGCGAGCGGCTGGAGGATGTATGTGGGGGTCCCAGTGTGAGAAGAGCAGAAAAATTCTCCGGGCTAGTCACTGCTCTCCAGGGTGCCCTTCGGATCGGGAACCGCCGAAGTCGGTGGAGAAAAGATTTTAGGCCCCTCCAGAGAAACTCGGAGCAGAATCCACACTCTCCGTCCCAGCCAGCGGTGGCCGAGAGGGGGATGGGGTTGGGCGTGGGAAGGACACTTGGAAGGGGCTCCCTGCACAGGCCGCGCCCCGGCTGTCTGGAGAGAATCCGGAACCCACCCTCCCAGTCGGGCCCCCCCAGTCCCCTTGGAGCAGGGCGCCCCGGGCTGGGAGAGAGGGCAGGAGGGCCCCGCCCGCGCCTGAGCAGCTCCGGGCCGGGCTCAGAGGGGAGGTGACGCGCTCCCGGCGCCCCGGGGACTTCGGGCGGCGAGTTTGGCAGAGCTGAGCGAAGCCAAGCCAAGCAGGGCCGGGCAATACGGAGCCGGGCCGGGGCCAGGCCAGGAAGAGCCGGGCAGATACGAAAAGGTCCGGCACGGTCGTCTAAGGGCGGGGGCGCGCAGGGGCACCCACCTCTCCGCGCTGCAGCTGGAAGAAGCTGTTGAGATAGCTGGAGTGCAGGGGCGAGCCCAGCTGCTCTGGGCGGCCCTTGCCGAAGGCCAGCTCTGGGGGCGCGGCGCCGGCGGGCGGCTCGGGCCGGAAGGCATCGAAGGCGCTCGCCTGGTGAGTGTCCTGCAGCGACAGGTAGACCCAGTTGAGCAGCTGGGCCGGCTGGTACACCGAGGCGGCGCTCGTGTCGATGGCCGACAGCAGGCTCATTTTGCGGCGGCGGTGCCGGCCCCCCCCCCCGGCCGCCCGCTCGTGCCCCCCCGGAGCGGAGGGGCGGGCACCGGGGAGCCTGCGCCCACTGCCGCCGCCCGAGCCCCGACGGCGATCGCCTGCACCCCGCGCTCAGCCCACAGCCGCCGCCGCCGCCGCCGCCGCCTCCCCCCAACTGCAGCCGCAGAGCGCGCGGGCGGAGGAAGGAGGCAGCGAAAGTTGGGCAGGAAACTTTTGGCCCCGCCCCCTCCGAGCCTCCCGCCCCGCCCCACGAACCGCTATCTGCCTCAATTCTGACCCCTTCAGCGGCCGCTCCCCGGGTGGGGTTCTCCGAGGCCCCCCCCTCCTGGAGCGGTCCTCGCTCTCCATTGGCTGTCTCATTGAATATAGAGTGATGGGGGCGGGGTGAGCGGGGAAAGAGAGCTCATCTACATATGTAACACGGTGCGGGCCCGCCCATGGGCGGCCCCCTCTCAGGCCCCGCCCCCTCCGTGAGGCCAGCCCAGCTCCCCCACCCTACAGGAGCTCAGTGCTGCCCGGGCCTGATCAATCCCGTCTCGCTTTGCTCTCAGCTCTCTTCTGTCTCTCTTTCTTTACAAATCTTTTCCAATTATTTCATTTTCACTGTTTTTTTCCCCTATTTTCCTACCTTCCACATACTCTATCCTTTCTCTCAGACTAACATCTCCTGTGTCCATCATCTGTCTGTCGGTCTCGTCGTCTTTCTCTATGGATCTGTCTCCGACTCTGTCTCTGTCTCTGCCTCTCATCTTTCCTACTTTCGTCTAGTCTGATGCGTCTCTCTCTCCTTCCCCTCTCAGGCCCAGAGACACGCGCGCGCGCGCACACACACACACACACACATCTCCCTCCCTCTCCTCGCTATCATCGAAGGACCCTCCCCCTCCCACTTAATTCCTTCCATCTGCAGAATCGCTTTGCAGGTCGGCTCAGCCAAGGGGGGCCTGGGTTCCTGTCCCAGGAAGGACTCCCCGCCCCCTTCCCTCGTTCACCCTCCCCCTCTCTCTTCTCCTATTTCTGCTCTGGGTCCGCCTCACTTCTCGTCCTTTTCCTCAGCCCGGACCCCCGGCCCCAGGCCGCCCCGGTGCCTCTGCGGGTCGCCAGGACCCTAGATGGGTCTGGGGGATCTGGGGAAGACGACTGCCACTCACCGCCCCAGGACGGCCCAGCTAGTCCAAGTATGCCTGAGGGGAGCCCCCGCCCCAGCCTCCGCCTGCGCCCAACACACCCCGAAGCTCCAGGGGGACTTCACCCTCTCAGACTGGCGTAGTCTTCGGGCACCTGCACTGCGCCAGCGCCAGGGACCTAGCGGCGAGGCGCCCGGAGGGAGCCGGAGTCGCCTCTCCAATCTCAAACCTGGCTCTGGAGCCATTCCCCCCGGCGTTCAAGTGCCAACTCGGCCACCTTCCAGATGAGTGGCCTTGGCGTGGCGCCTAACCTCTGCGAATAAACCTGTTTTCTCTTCTGTAAGATGGGGAGGGTCACTGTCCTACCTCTGGGGATGTTTGTGAGCTTACCAGTTTGAGTTTAGTAATCAGAAGATATTCCATAAGGGTCAGCTCTCTGCCATCCCCGCCATGAGGATTTCTCCCACGACTGGCATCGGCACACATCTGTGGATTCTTTTGGACCTGGAAAGGACTTCAATGATGACCAAGTGCTACCCTTTCCAACCATGTCACCAAGCAAGTACCCCTTGGATTGTCTTCTGTCTCATTTGATCAGGTTTTCAAAGATTTTGTCTATCAAACAATTTGTGATTATTAGGACAAATGATAGCGCACACACCAATCATATCTTAATATTTTTATTCATCTGAGACACATCTCTACAGTACTGTTTATATTTTAAACCTATTTGTTTAAAGAGAAGGTACACACTTGTTAGGAATAAATGTTATAGCCATTTACTTTTGGAAACATTTGAGGTCATCTCTGGAACTCCGATACTATCTTTAAGGTTCCGAGGTGGGGGGCTGGATAGGATTTGGAACCACCGATCTAGACTTTCCCTAAATTTTACAGAGAAAATTGGTCAGAGAGGGGACATCCTCCAACTGCACAGGAAGTTGGGGAGCCCAGAGGAGACCCCAAGGCTCCCAGCACCAGCCCAGAACTCTCTGTCTTTGGCCCCAACTCTCCTTCTGGACGAGGCCAGTCCTGTTGTGTTGAAGTGCTGATATTTTTCCCTAGTATGGGTTGCAAATTCAAATTGCTTTAGGGGCCAAGCAGGTACCACTAGGTATAAGGCAATAGACAGGTAGTGATGGGGCATGTGGAGAACCAAAGTGCTAGCCACATAAAACCCTTCTGCCATCGTTCTCAGCCTGAGACTATGAGTCTGATACCTGGTCTGGGGTTCCCTGTCCTTAAGAGTGATGCCGTGAGGTTGCTTATCCTACCTGGTGACCACTGGCCCTTTCACCCCAAACCCACCTTATCCCTGCCCCATAGTTCCTACGCAGGGCCTGGTACATAGATAGCAGATGATCCAAAAATGTTTGCTAGGTCAATGGTTGGATGGAGAGATGGCCAAAGTATGCTCCCCTTTGAAACCGGAATGGTTTCTTTGCTTTTGTACTTTTCCCCCTCCCCTTGCCCACAGCACACCTGCTTGACACATGGGCTCTGTATCCAGTTAGTGATCAATAAATTTGAGCAAACTGACAGGCAGTTTGCCTGGATAGCAGCTGATTGGGTCCCTCACCAGCCCCTCAGGTCCCTGAGACAGCACGTCCCGTGGGATAGGAGGTGATGGGTGAGGGTGACCAGATGGGTATCTGAGGCCTGGGTCTCAGGATAAGAAGACTGGTCCAGGCCCAGACTTTGTGCCTCCCCACTCCCCATCGTGTACACATTAAGAAGCCTTGCTTTCAAAATGTCAGAGGTCCTATCTCAAGCCTTCACGTTACAGAGGAGGACGCACCATGACCCAGAGAAGGAAAGGGAGTGGCCCAGGGTCACCCAGGAAGCCTGATGTCTAAGCCACCTGCTCCTAATCCAATCTACATCTAGCTCTCCCTTCCTTGGCCCTGGTCTGGCAGTCTCCTGTATGGCCACTCTGGCCTATACACTATCCTCAGAACCACAGGTAGGAGGGAACTCTCAGGTGAGGTTTGGATCCCTGTCCCCTGCCCTTTCTGGGGACTCCATCCACCCTGTGGTCTCCAGAATGGGACAATGGAGAGAAGACAGGGTTTGGAGAAAAGAAACCTGGGCCGGTGGCTTTGGGCAAGTCTCGGCCCTCTCTGTAAACCTCAATTTTCTCAGTTAGTGACTGATGGGGTCAAATGAGGATGCAAACAGGAAGGTGCTTTGCTAGCTGGGAGTAAGCCATCATGCGGGAAGGAAGTGTGGTATTAATAATTTCAGTAAGAGCAGTAAGAGCATTCAACTTTCCTGGACTGGTGGTTGGAGGAGGAGGGAATATGTAGGGAAGTGTCTGCAGCTAAAGTTGCCCAGGCAACAGTTCTGATAGGTGTTTGGTGGAGTTTCAGACCAAGAGCTTTGAGCTCAGAGCAGGAGAAACTTTGGAAAGAAGAGCAAGCAGGGGTCTTCATGGGGTGGGGGGAATCAGCCTTCAATTTGGGCTTGAAAGGCCGGCAGAGATGAGCAGAAGAAGATGGGACTTCACAATCCTGTGCAAATTTTTGCTGCTTATTTCACTAAAAAATATCTCGTGGTGATTTGTAATGCAAAGGAACCCCTAACCCTCTTGAACCTGCCTGCATGCCATGCGTCAGGAATTAAAACAGCAGATACATACTGGGAAGACTGACGTTTGCCTCTCCTCTGGGCCAGGGCTGAGCCCTGGGCTCCTTTGCGCTGTGTGTTGACACAGAAGGTGTCAGTTTACAGCAGTGATAGCAAAATGGCAAATACTCTCCCTGCACACGCCATTGCCCCATCCCCCAACCCGGGACAGAAATCACTGAGCGCAGAACTCCTTCCCAGACGGGATGCCAGACTCCACCTCCACACAGCACTCTGCGTCGCCACTAAGGGTGCAGTTGGCCCAGAAGGCGAAAACGATTTGCCATCCCTTATATCCAGCCTCCCAAAGAACTCTCTGACCTATATGAGGACTTTGTGCAGAATTAGAAAGAGGCTACCCTCAACCCCAGTGGGCTTGCGGTACCCCTTCTTCCCGTGGATGCAGCCCCCTTGTTGCCAGGGCATAGGACTTAGTAAATGCTAACTAGATTTTGGCACCTACCAACCCCAGATATCTTTGTGCAGTGCTCCAAAGGGAAAACCACAGAGACAGCCTGACCACTCCAGGCCCCCCTCACAGACTCTTGACCAGAAGAGAACCACACAAGGTGGGGAGAGCCATGAACCGTGAACTCAGCCGGCCACTGCATACAGGTTCAGAGCAGCGCAAAGTGCCTAGGCCTTTGGAGTCTGCCCCCTTCCTCACTGTGTGACAGTGGCAAGTATCCTCTGCTGCAGTTTCCTCGTGTGTAAAATCTTTCCATGGTTGCTTGAATCCCAAGACGCAGGAAAGCACTGGGCACCTGACAGCCCTGGCCCCTAGGAGGCCTTCAGAGAGTGCTTGTTCAGTTTCAAGGCTAGATTCCTTGAAGTGGGCGTGAGGAGCTCCGGCTTGGATATAGGACGCCTAGGGTTCTCAGTCTGGGGCAAGCTGGCAGACGACCCTGCACCTCCGATCCCTGGAAGTCATAGGGGCAGGTCTAGCAGACTCCCTGCTCCCCAAGGAACGGCCTTCAGAAAAGTGGTGGGGCAGAGATGGGGCCTTCCTCACATAGGGACCATGGCAGCAGTGACTTTCCTCCTCTCCTTCCAATTCCACATCCACTTTTCTTTAGAAAACAAGCCGTGTACATTTTACCAATAGTCTGTTAGCCACCCCAACCCCGTGGAGAGACCGCGGGCCTTCAGGGCTAGAAGGAAGATGCCTGGTCACTCGGGACCAGTGATTGAAATGTGAGCGTGTCCTCTTGTGGGGCACAAGGGGGAGTGGCTCTTTGATTTGTATGTATTTAGGCTTGTGGAGCCTCTGTTTGGAAGATGGGGGTTAAGACACTCACTCAGAGTTGAGTGTGCAGAGCTCTGTACATTGTCTTGGGAAAAGTCTTGTCCACATCAAAGGATGGAAGGGAAACTGGCTAATGGAGACTTTGGGAGGGGTTGAAATGGCCCCTCCAGTGACCTTTGGCCTTCCTTGCCTCCTTAGAATCTTTCCATGGTTGCCCAGTGGATAAGGTCCAAACACTCACTGGGCACAACATTCAAGGCCCTTTTGACCTCTGACTCCCGATCACCTTTCCACCTTAATTGTAGTTTCAACCTACCCTCCAACCCCTACACCACACGTGTGCCCTGCCCTCTGACCAAATGAAACCACTGCCCTGTCCCCACTCTTGCAAGGCCTTCCTCGCCTCCATGCGTTTGCACATGCTGTTCCCCTACCAGGAAGAGCCCCTCTTTTAGCCTTCCCAGCAGACTCCTCTTACCCTTCAAGACTGTCGAAAAAATGACTTTCTCCAAGAAGCCTTTTGTAACCACGACCCCCACCTCCACCCTCACACACACCCACTAGATGTTTTCTGTTTTATTCTTGACTATCAGTGTTTGCATGGTATTATGACATCATAATACCGTGAGAAGGTCAGTCCTCCCCTCTCACCCCCTTCCTCACAGCACCACCACTGACTGGCTTATGAGCTCCTTTGCCTGACCCAGTGCTGCATCAGAGCAGCCCCACTGTTTACTTAAGGAATGAACGAATAAACTCAGAAAGCCTTTGTGGTTTGTAGACTCAGAGACAGGAGACTGTCAAATCTGGCCTGGAATGGCTCAGAGGCTCAGAGGATTGCAGAAATTCAGGGGTCTTTGGCAGGGAAAGTCACCGTTCCCTGAGCATACGTGCCCTCCCTCCTTTTCCCAGCCTCCTTCGCAGTTGGGCTGGGGCCATGGGACTTGTTCTCAGTGACAGGAAGGTGAGAAGAAACAGCGTGTCTCTGGTGAGGCGGCAAGTGTCGGTGAGGGTTCTCCATATTTTCTCTCTCCCATTCTGCTGGTGGGAAGTGAAAGATTCCAGGACAGAAGAGGCCAGATCCCTGTATCCACATCGCAGGACAGCTGACGAGGAGGACCTCTCAGACTGTGTTGGGGGCTAGAAACAAACCTTCTGGTGTTCAGCCTCTGAGAAGGAGGTGTGGGTGGGGGATTGTTTGTTACAGCAACAGAGCCTGCTCTAGCTCGGCTAAGAGAGGGGCTCAGAGATGATCTGGTCCCCAAACCTCATTTTACCGATAGGAAAACTGCCACCTAGAAGAGGAAAATCACCTGGCTTCTGCGTCTGTGGTTTTTGAGTTGTCCGCCTGAAAAACTATGTGGTGGCGGCAGCCAAGTCTTCTGATTTCCAGCGCCAACCTTCCCCTTCTTCCTCAGCCTACGCACAGAGGGTGTTAACCATAATCCCCACTCCGTAATATTATTTTTTATTTAATTGTTGGTTTATTAATGTAATAAGTCCCTATGAACAAGCCGGTCAGAGCAAAAACTCGCACCTTGACAATACCTTCTATCTACCTATGAGGTCGACCCTTAGCCAATCCCCCAGGTTCCCCCAATCAGAGATAATCAGCGTCTAGAATCATTCCCTTGCTTTCCTACTTATAGAGTTTTGTCTCATATATGTATATGTATTCTAAAAATATATAGATTTGATTTGTTGTTTAACTTTATTTAAAGAATATCATACTGGTGGAAATCTTTGTGACTTGCTTATTTTACCTAATATAGTACTGCTAAATGGTAATCATATTGAGGAATGCCACTGTCACCCATTCATTCAGATGGCTGTACTCTATTCCATTGCGTGACTACAGTACAGTTTACTCAACCATTCTCCTGTTGATGGCTCTTGGAACAGTGCAGGCGAGACTCTTCCTGACCTACCTTTGCAAGAGTATCTCTGGTGTATGTGCATCTGCTGCATTGCAGGATCCGTCAGTGTTCACCTTTACATGATATTGCTAAATGTTTTCCAGCAGAAGAGGTCCTATGGGTCCACACTCTCCCCAACACTTGATTTCAGACTTTTTTATTTTGCCAAACATGTGCGCCGTTAGTTCTCCTGACACTCTGGCAGGCTCCCTGACCTCCCTGACCTCCATTTCCAAATCCGCTGAAGGGAGGTGATATTCTCAGTGCCTACACGGCTCCCAAAGTGAGGCCAACAGGGAGAATGGGTGGTGTTCATGCAGGACACACGAAGCCAAGGAGCCGGAAGTCTGGCCTTGCTCTGCCATGGTCTGCACAATGAGGGACAGGCAGCTACTCCTTCCCAAGTCTCCAGGACCTGGCGGTTCTCTCCATTTCAAAAAACAAGAGGCTGAGAGGAGTCAGCGTGTGTAATCAGCACACTGGAATACGGAAAGCAGACGCAGGCAGACCCTGAGAGCTCAGGGCTGGGAAAGGATTCCAGGCCCACCCAGATCAGCCAACTCATCTGACCCACGCTTGGGGGGTTTTCCTGTTGGCTCATGAAGTGATATTTAGTCAGGGGTATTGTTCTCCTTGGTCTCTGCCATTGATAAGACAGAGAAAAACAGCTCCCACAATAACACTGATGCCGCCAGCCTTTCCTGCCACTTGCCTGCCTGGTTGGAGTCCTTCTCTCCTGCGCTCCTTCCTCTCTCTCCTTCCAGAGACTGTGATTCAGGCCAAGACGCCTCGTGGGGCTGAGGAGTCGGGGGTGGGCTCAGTGCCCACCTTCAGTGGCCTCAGCGGGCTCCTAGCTCCTTCTAACCTTGGACCTTCAGACTGTCAGAGCCCAGAAGACTCCTAGGCAGTGGTGTGCAGAGACCAGCTTACACCGGCTCACCAGAGCCAACTGTTCGATGTTTAGGGATTCTGTCAGCCAGTTGTCAAACACAGTCATTACTAAAAATTAAATTGTTTAATATTACAATTAAATAACATAATAAAACACAGGTAATAAATACATAAAACTCATCACATCCTAATTATTTGATTATCTTTTGCTGTTATTGAAACATTGCACAAAATATTGTTTTTTGATACTTTTGTTCCATTCATAAAAAACATACACTGGTATACATACCTGGTGTACCTGGTCATGATATAACCAGAAATACATGATACGTATTTCTTTCTTTTTCTTTTTTCTTTTTCTTGTGATAAGAACACTTAGGGACTTCCCTGGTGGCGCAGTGGTTAAGAATCCGCCTGCCAAGCCCGGGGACACAGGTTCGAGCCCTGGTCCGGGAAGATCCCACATGCCGCAGAGCAACTAAGCCCGTGCGCCACAACTATGGAGCCTGTGCTCTAGAGCCCGCGAGCCACAACTACCGAAGCCCTTGCGCCTAGAGCCCGTGCTCCGCAACAAGAGAAGCCACCGCAACGAGAAGCCCGCGCACCGCAACGATGAGTAGCCCCCGCTCGCTGCACTAAAGAAAGCCCGCGCCCAGCAACAAAGACCCAACTCAGCCAAAAATAAATAAAATTAAATTTAAAAAGAAGAGCCCTCTACCCTTTGCTAGGGTCTACCCTCTTAGCAAATTTTTGAGTGAACAATGCAATATTGTTAACTATAGCCACTAAGCTGTGCAGTAGATCTCTAGGACATATCTTGTATACCTGAAACTTTGTATCCTTTAACCAATACCTCCTCCCAGCCCCTGGCAACCATCATTCTACTCTCTGCTTCGATGAATCTATGTTAGCTGCCTCGTATAAGTGGTAGCATGTAGCATCTGTCCTCCCGAGCCTGGCTTATTTCACTTAGCACAATGTCCTCAACATGTATTTCGTTTTTGTTTTTTTTTTTTAACATCTTTATTAGAGTATAGTTGCTTTACAATGTTGTGTTAGTTTCTGCTGTATAAAAAAGTGAATCAGCCATATGTATACATATATCCTCATATCCCCACCCTCTTGCGTCTCCCTCCCACCCTCCCTATCCCACCCCTCTAGGTGGTCACAAAGCACCGAGCTGATCTCCCTGTGCTATGCGGCTGCTTCCCACTAGCTATCTATTTTACATTTGGTAGTGTATATATGTCCATGCCACTCTCTCACTTCGTCCCAGCTTACCCTTCCCCCTCCTCATGTAACATGTATTTCTTAAGCCACTGTTTAAAACATCTATCAGCTGCTATTACACTGCTGTTCAAAATTCTCCAATAGCTTCCACCACACTCGGAAAAAGCCCAGAGCCCTGACCCTGTCCACAAGCGCTGCAGAATCTGCCCTCTCTCTCATTTCCCCCACTCTCTTCCTGGCCACTGGCCTTCTTCTTACTCTTCTATGACCCTCAGCTTGTTTACCCCTTAGGGTATTTGCACTAGCCATCTCCACTGCCTGGACCATTCAGCCCCAAATATTTACCTGGCTGCACAGATCATTCAGGCTTCAACTCAAACGTTGCCTCCCTACTCATTTATTTGTTCATTTATTTATTGTGGGTCTCCCCCGACTCCAGCCCCGCACACGCACACACCAGGATGTACACAGGGACTTTGCCCAGCACACGGCATACTGCCTGGCACACAGTAGGGCATCAATTCATGTTGGCAAGTGAATGCACTGACCCCAGCATGTGGGAGCAGTACTCCATGTCTCCTAACAATTGGAAACTAGCTTGATGTTCTCCCTGAGCCCGTCAGCAGAAAGTGAGGCCCGAAGAGATAAGAGATGCCATAAGGTCACTGAGGGAGTGAGTAGAGTGAGGCGTGCAGCCCTGGCCACCTGACACCACTGTCCCCTGCTGCCCTGGGCTCCCCAGTCTGTAGCCAAAGGTTTTGCCCTTGAGCCTACCTCATGCCTGGGCCTGTAGGAATTCCAGCTCTCTTGGACCTTTACCAGAGGGTTTGGCATCTTTATCCCTTTTAGTTTCATTATTTTATGTTGCTTTCTTGTATTTTGTTTTTGCTGTATTTTATTTCATTTCATTATTTTATAATAATGGTCCACAGTTTCTGTGTTCTGGTGAAGGCTAATCATTTACTAGTAGATCCTGAGCTTTGGTCATTTTTCTTCTCCCTGCCTCTCCCTTCCTCCCCAGCGATGGCCCTCTCAGGCAGATCCCCTTTCCACTGTGCCGCAGCTGCCCCCTTACTGGGAGGAAAACACCATGCTCCCCAGGGCCTGCTGGGTGGGTGTTAGGGCTTGCCCCACCCACCCTGTGTGAGCTAGTGCCTTTCCCTAAGGCCCCTTCCTTTGTGGGCCCTGACTCCAGAACCTGAACGAAAGCTCCCTGAACCTCAGCTTCCTTGTCAGTGCTTTGGACATAGGGATCTGTGCTGTGCCTACTTCCCAGGGCTGAGAGGATGCAGTTAAAACAAGTAGTTGTGAGCATCCTTTATGGGCTCTGAGGTTCCATCTGATCTTGAGCATGTGTCCGTAGCTATGAGCAGAAACGTCTTCTTCCTTAGCCCATTGGTCCTTCTGTCCATAGGCTGCCTCGGCCAGTTTTGAACCCCTTTTCCTCATAGTCCTGCCTCCTCTAGCTGACATGCTTCTCTCAGCCTTGCTCAGCCCTGCCCTCCCAGCCTCCTGAGCCAATAACAAGGCTCTCGGATGCATATAGCCACTCAGACCTACTCCCCTTACTCCTGATTTGCCAGATTTAGCAAAATACAACAAACAACAAACAAACAAGTTTGCCGAGAGAAATTTGAATTTCAAATAAACAATAATTTTTTTTAGTGTAAGTATGTCCCATGCAATATTTGGGACATACTTATACTAAAAAAAAATATTCGTTGTTCATCTGAAATTCGAATTTAACTCCGTGTCCTCCTGTATCTTATCTGGCAACCCTACTTCAGGGCTTTCCTCAATTTGCCTTGGGTCAATCACCTAAATCACACTCTGCATGGGTTTCACTTTCTGAAAACAGGAAGCACAAGAGATAACTCACAAGAAAGTTATGAGACTGAAAGAAAAAAATGCTTGGGAAAGTCCCCCCAAAGTGTGACTTGTGTACAAGGTTGAGCAAATCTCATCCTGGAGTTTAAAACCGCCCACCAGGTCTGGAGGTGGGGTCTGTGTTCTCCACCATCCCCAGGAAAGCTTCCCACCCAGGCTTCCCCACCTCTTGTAAAGCCCCCACTCAGTGAGCTTCTTGGCATGGGCCATGCCACGTTCCCCCACTCTACCCTCAACGGCCTGCACGTCCCATCGGTCCCTAATGATATCATACCAGGGTACTGATTTTTCTTCTCCATCCTGAGGCCTGCCATCAGCCCAAGTGGCTAAACATTAGGAGGACTCTACATTTCAGTTTGCTCATGAAAGTCGTCTCCTGCCGGGCATTCCTGTGTGGATTGTAAATTAATAATGCCTCCTTTCACTTTCAAAAGTGAACAACAAATTATCTGTGACCCATCACCACCCTGCCTTCTTAGTTCCTTGTCTGCCTCATCTCCAGAGACCATCACTTCCACTGCACTGCGACCCTCACGCTTCCCCTGGCCATATTCTGGCCGTGTCACTTGGCACCATCTTACTTCTGACATGGAAAACACAAGCATCTCTCTTTAACCATAACTCCTCTCCTTCCACTTACTCCCATTTTTTTCTCCTTTCCCCCACCCACCTTACATGTCTTGGTGCATCTTGTCAATCACTCTTGTCAGCATCCCACTGGTCTCATGGGCCTGGTACCTCACTCGCCCAGAAATTTTCCAGTGTGGATTCATCCATCATCAGCCTTCTCTGGACTGGCCTGGACTGGTAAGAGATGCTGGCGAACCTCACACAATCACATAGTCTGAGGCCACTAAATTCTTGGTGGAGGAAATGGCATCATTGAGTATGTGCTTCTGACAGGACGCCTTGGCTACAATGTAGGGCATAGACTGGGGTGAGGGTGGGGTGCCAGCAAGCATGAGACCAGAGAGGAGCTATTCATTCACCAAGACTTTACTAAGCACCTGCTCTGTGCAGGCACTGTTCTAGGCACTGGGGATAAACAGTCAACAAAACAAACAAAAATCTTTACTCTCAGCAAGCTAACAGTTTAGTGGAGGGATTTAGACAGTAGACAAGTGTATTAGTCTGTATTACACTAATAACAGAACTATGGGAGATATCTATATCTATATCATCTATATGTGTATCATCTATATCTACATATAGAGAGAAGTTTATTGTAAGGAACTGGCTCCCATGGTTATGGAGACTGAAAAGTCCCAAATCTGTATGTCAAGCTGGAGACCCAGGAGAGTTGATGATCCAATTCCAGTCTAAATCCAAAGATCTAAGAACCAGGAGAACCTATGATGTAAGTTCTGGTCGCAGTCTGAGTCCGAAGGCAGGAGAAGACCAACGTCCCAGCTAGAAAATGGTCAGATGGAGAGAGAGAATTCTTTCTAACTCAGCTTTTCGTTCTATTCAGGACTTCAGTGGACTGGACGAAGGAGGAGGGCAATCTGCTTAATTCAGCCTATGGCGGGTGCTTCTGGATGGTCATCTCATCCAGAAGCACCCTCAAAGACGCACCCAGAATAATGTATGACCAGGTATCTGGGTGCCCAGTCAAACAGACACCCAGAATTAACCATCACCACAGGTAAGCAGTTAAAATAAATAGTACGTTAGAAAGCGTAAGTGCTAAGGAGAAAAAAAATAAAGGAGGAAAGGAGAATAAGAAAAGTTAGCTGTCGAAGTTTTCCATGGGGTAGTCAGGGTCAGTCCCTCTGAGGAGGTGACAAGCGAGGACCTGAATGAAATGAGGGGGTAAAACTTTGGGATATCAGAAGGAAATGCATTCCAGGGAGAGGAAACAGGAGGTTCAAAGGCTTCAAGGTGGGACTAGGCTGGCCATGTTCAAGGGACACAGAGTAGGACCCAGGAGAGCAAGAAGGAGGGTAAACAGTGATAAGGTTTCGAGAGGAAACGGGGTCCCATGCAGAGCCTTGTGGGTCATTGTAAGGATCGTGGCTTTTATTGGGTGCGACATGCAGAGGCACTGGAGGGTTCTGAGTGGAGTGACAAGATCCGACTCTCACTAGAATCAAGTGACTGTGGAAGCATAGACACTGGTTAGAAACCACCATAGTGATCCAGGCAAGAGCTGATGGTGGCTCTTCCCAGGGCCTCTGAGCTTAGCAGGGATATTGGACTCTCAACCCAAACACCCACACGCAGTGTGCCAGGCCCGGTGCTGAGGTCCTGACACAGGCACACGGTAGGAGTCCTCTAGATGACTCCAGATCGCAATGTGCTAGTGAGTTCTGCCAAAGCCCACGGATGTGGGCAGCCCGGAATCTGAGGCGGGTCAGCTGTGGTCCATGTCCGCTGGCAGAGTGTGCCTTGTTCATGGTTGGTTTGCTGTGGCACGGCCTAGGAAGATGCCCCAGGCACAAGCTTCCCACAGGGGTCGGCTCCAAGTCGGCCGACCTAAAACAGCTAGAGCCCACAGAGATGCCTCTGCAGACCAGGGCCCAAGCAGCCACCCTCCTCAGGTCGCTGCGTCTGCCTTTCTCATCCGTGACTCCCCTTAGCCACAGCTGACTTGATTGGCCCAGGAGGCACAGTTTTCTCTCTCGGAGTGAGAGAGACCCAGCCAACTCCCAGGCCCCGCCATCATCCCAGAGCAAACCCTGCCCTTGGCTTGGTGGAAAGCCAGGCTTAGTGGAAAGTCTTGCTCCCAGTGGGCAGGCTCCAAGCAGGTCAGCCACTCCTGACCCCTTCGCTGTGTCCGAGGGGCTCCCCTTTCTCTGGAGCCTTCACATCAGTCCTCCTCAGAACCTGTGAAGGGGAAATGGATTGGTTCTTGAATAAGAGGTCAGACTCAAGGGAGGACTCACTGACCCCTGGGTCATTATCATGATCACCATTAAAGCTTTAATTAATTTCACAGTGTGGACTTGTTTTTCAGAGTTGGTCACTGCCCCTGGGAATTTGTAATCTGAGACAGTTAGACTTGTTTAAGATACGAGTAACAGAAAAGACATTTGCAAACCTCAGAACTCCACAGATGGAGAGAACCTGAACTTATGCTGAGTATATCTTAGATATGCCACCAAAAGTATAAGCAACAAAAGAAAAAAATAGATAAATTGGACTTCATCAAAATTAAATTATTTTGTGCTTTAAAGGGCACAAAGGGGCTTCCCTGGTGGCGCAGTGGTTGAGAATCTGCCTGCTAATGCAGGGGACGCGGGTTCGAGCCCTGGTCTGGGAAGATCCCACATGCCGCGGAGCAACAAAGCCCGTGAGCCACAACTACTGAGGCTGCGCGTCTGGAGCCTGTGCTCCGCAACAAGAGAGGCTGTGACAGTGAGAGGCCCGCGCACCGCGATGAAGAGTGGCCCCAGGTCGCCGCAACTAGAGAAAGCCCTCGCACAGAAACGAAGACCCAACACAGACAGCATAAATAAATAAATTAATTAATAAACTCCTACCCCCAACATCTTAAAAAAAAAAAAAGGGCACAAAGTAAAATTTTAAAAATAAGTAAATAAAGTGAAAGGACAACCAACAGAATGGGAGAAAATCTTTGCAAGTCATATTATCTAATAAGGAATTTGTAAATAAATAAATTAATTAATAAACTCCTACCCCCAACATCTTAAAAAAAAAAAAAGGGCACAAAGTAAAATTTTAAAAATAAGTAAATAAAGTGAAAGGACAACCAACAGAATGGGAGAAAATCTTTGCAAGTCATATTATCTAATAAGGAATTTGTATTCAGGATATATAAAGAACTATTACAACTCGTTAATTAAAAGACAACCTTTTTTTTTTCCAAAATGGGCAAAGGATCTGAATACATATTTCTCCAAAGAAGATATACAAATGGCCATTAAGCACATGAGAAGATTCTCAATATCATTAATTAGTCATTAGGGAAATGCAAATTAAAACCACAATGAAATACCACTTCACAGACACTAAGATGGCTATTTCTTTTTTTAAAAAAATGAAAATAGCAAGTGTTGGTGAGGATATGGAGAAGTTGGTGGTGGGAATGTAAAATGGTGCAGCTGCTGTAGAAAACATTTTCTCAAAGAGTCAAACGTAGAATTAACACATGGACCGAGAAATTCCACTCCTAGGTATATACCCCAAAGTGTTGAAAACAGGTACTCAGACAAATACTTGTACATACATGTTAATAGTAGCTCTACTCACAAGAGGCAAAAGGTGGAAACAACTAAAATGTCCATCAACTGATGAATGAATTTTTTAAAAGTGAATATTATTCAGCCATAAAATGGAATGAAGTACTGATACATGCTACAGCATAAACCTTGAAAACACTCTGCTAAGTGAAAAAAGCCATACACAAAAGAATTCATTTTGTATGATCCCATCTTATATGAAATGTCTAGAACAGGGGATTCTACATGTAGGGAGAAAGCAGTTTAGGGGTTGCCAGGGACTGGGGAAAGAGTGGGGAGAATCAGGAATGATTGCTAATGGGTATGGGGTTTCTTCTTGCGGTGATGCAAATGCTCTGGAATCAGATAGTGGTGATAGATGCACAACTCTGTGAATACACCAGAAAACACTAAATTGTACACTTTAAAAGGATGAATTTGTGTACGTGAATTACACCTCAATTAAAAAAAAAGACCCAGTGTAAATTTTCAAGTCCTGTAGGGACCCGTTCTCCAGCGCCCCCTAGGGGTGAACAGACTCTGGTGTGTTGCCTCCATCTTGGGCTGTGTTGAAAGAAGGGGAGCTGGGGCCATGGAACAGGAGCCCTTTCAAAGTAGCTCTAGCAAAGGGGAAGATTTGCCCGGTAAATGCAGGAATAGCTCGTGATGCCTGAGGTCAGGCAGTGCAGGACTCACAAGGTGTGAAAACAGGAAGGGAAAGTTGTCTGGAACTAAAGCAGCCACTCTCCCAGCCTCCCTCCTGTCTCTGCTCCAGGCTCCTCAGCCCCCGGGGGATGCTCTTCGTCTCTATTTATGTACGAATCCTCATGACTGCTCCTGAAAGCTCTACCCCTGAAGAGCTCAGCTCTGGCTAATATCTGACCCCCACACGACATGCTCCAATTCTAGGAGACACAATCTGATAGGACTGAATCCAGCTTCTGGACTGATTCCCCCAGGTCAAAGATGTTCACCCACAGTCCAATCAGCTGTACCTCAGAAGAGCCTGGGGGAAATGGGCCGTTTCTCCTGTATCTTAAGGATGGTCTGCACCACTACGCAGTAGGACAGACAGGGCTGAAGATCACTTTTGTTCTGTTTCTATGTGTCGGCTTTGCTTCCTCACTGCAAGCTGGTGTTTTCCATGTGGCTGCAAGCAGCTCCAGATCTACACACCTTGGAGAAGGAAGGATTCGTCTGCTTCCAACCTGAAGAATCTCAGAGAAAGGACTTCCCTGGTGGCACAGTAGCTAAGAGTTCGCCTGCCGGTGCAGGGGACACGGGCTCGAGCCCCGGACTGGGAAGATCCCACATGCCGCGGAGCAACTAAGCCCGTGTGCCACAACCACTGAGCCTGAGCTTTAGAGCCCACGAGCCACAGCTACTGAGCCCGCATGCCACAACTACTGAAGCCTGTGCGCCTAGAGCCCGTGCTCCGCAACAAAGAGAAGCCGCTGCAGTGAGAAGCCCGCGCACCGCAATGAAGAGTAGCCCCCGCTCGCCTCAACTAGAGAACGCCCGCACGCAGCAGAGAAGACCCGGAGCAGCCAAAAATAAATATATTAAAAAAAAAAAAAGAATCTCAGAGAAGAATTCTGTTTGGTCGAGTTTAGGTCATGGGAAGGTCCTGAGGTCAGTGGAAACCCAGAGGATGGGTAATAATCCAGCAAGGTGCTCCCTCTATAGACATGTGAATGGGGTTGGCATGGCTCCCAAGAAGAGGAAGGGATCCAGAACTACAAGGTCCTCTATAGGGTCCATAAAAGTTAGAGATTAAGAGCAGATAAGACCACTAGCCTACATGATCAATATGTGAGAGCATCTTGGAGGAAGGTAGGAATTGAGGAGTATTTCCATGATAGAAGATTTATCATCTGGTGCCTTCAAAGCTGCAAAGTCACTAGAACAAGGCATTGGGAACCATCTCAACAGATTCTGATAATCAGAGGAGCATCCAGGGAAGCCTTCACCAATAAAGCACCCTAATACACATGCCTGGTAAGAACCTAGCACATGCTCAGTACTTTCACATGCCAAGAGCACCTCTGCAAATGAGTTCCTTTCCCTGCTTTTCAGATAAGGGAAACCGTGGCTCTGAAAGGCAAAGTCACCCATCATGGTGGAGCAGGATTCCTTGCAGGGCTTCTGACTCCAGCTCAGACTCCTCCCGTTGTCGTGGACTGCCTCACCCTTTGCAGACCTCTGAGATGGTGCGGGGGGTCAGGGCCGGGGCTGGGTGTGGAGCCTGGATGTGCGCGGCCAGATGGAAGAAGCCCAGACCTCAGGAACGATAGTCACAGAGCATGTGGCCGTCGCTAGGCACGTCGAAGCTCCTGTGGGAGCTGCAGGGGCGGAAGGCAGGCGGAGTATGTGTGTGTCTGGGAAGCCACATCCTCCAAATAAACACATCCGTGAGGGAACTGGGGCACCTCCCTGTGACTGAGGCCATTTGTTTCTGAGCAGTAAACTGTGGCTGACCGGGAGACGGGCTGATGCTTCCAGGAAAGAAACTCATCTGATGCTCCACCAGCCCCAAGATGCCTGCCTGCAGGGCCTCCCCCAGCCCCCGACTCCAGATGTTGGAGCCCTTCTGTGGTCACCGTCTCTGAGGTGACAGACCTGGAAGTGGTCACTTTGTTCCAGGGAAGTCTTAAGGGAAATGCAATCACTGCCTACACGTCCCTGTAGGGCTCAGATTTAGGGCAGAAGTAGCAGATGTGTCCTGGAAACACCAGAGACGACAGAGAAAGGAAGATTCCCACCCGATGGGACGAGAGACTTCTAGTGGTTGGAGATATCTCGTGAACGAATATGGGTTACTCTGTGAGTGAGTGGGCTCCTCATGGTTAGAGGTGAACCAGCTGAGCTTGAATGTCACCATGGAGGAGAGACAAGGAGGCAATTGCAGCCACGCCCGTGGGTTAGGCTATGTGACTTTCAAAGTCCTCTACCAGCCCTGAACTCAAGTAGTACTCCTCCTCCTCCGAGCTTTATTTCCATTCCATTCCTTTTGTTCTAGGGAATACTTCTGTGATGAACATTGCCGTTTGCTTCCCAGCATCTTTCCCACTCTCCCAGCGTTCCAAAACAGCTGCCATGCAGCTCTGGTGGGACTGACCCTACCCCCAGCACTGGGAAGAGGCCTTGGTTTGCCTCAGCCAATCAGCATGACAGCCAATCTCTTGCCAGAGTGCTGGGTTACTAGGCAGGCAGGAACTGAAGATGAAGGCAACCAGGGCAGAGTATTCCCCCAGACACAGGTTTTGGTTCAGGTGTGGGCACGGGACCTCAGCAGGACAAACTGGAGGGCAGCCCAGGACTACCACGTGATGGCTGTGTGGGAAGGATCCCTCCCTGTCCCCGTGGGCATGACTGAAGAAGCACACACCCAATGTAACAGGTGCACTCCATGCCCTCCCCGTATCTCCTGTCCCATTTCCCATTGCCAGCTCTTGATTTCTCTTTTTTCAGCCAGAAGCTTTTGCTGGCTGCTGGAGCCCCCTCTGCCTGCTCCCAGGACAGGCCAGAGTAGCTGGTCCACTCGGTGAGATAACTCTGATACATGGTTCCCCAAAATTCCTCAGTCGGTTTGCACTCTAGTTTTCCAAAGATAATTTTCTTGATAACCTTTTATGGACTATTTCCCTTCTCTGTCTCAGTTTCACATTTTCCTACTAGTGTTTCCTGGGATATCTTCCCAAATAAACTACTTATTCTCACATTCTCATCTCAGAATCTGGGGCCGGGGGTGGGGCTGGGAGAAGGGATCTAGCTTAAGGCACCTGGATTGTTGCTGACAGCCATCCTGAGCCTCCATGGGAGCCAGTGTTAGGATGAGACCAAGACATGGAAGAAGGCAGGGCAGGACAATGAAAAGTGGGTCCTTGGGAACACTGATGGGCTGTTGGATCCACCGTGCTTGAAGTCTGCTTTCCCTCTAGACATTTCATTTTTGTGAACAACACATTCCCTTTCTAGTTTAAGCCGCCTGGAGCTGGTTTTCTATTACTTGCAACTGAAAGCATGGTGAGCGATGTGATTCACAATGTGGATAACCTCAAGCATGGCCTTGCAGATTGGGGTGATGGACAGTGAACGTTTGATAATGAGGCAGGGAGAGACAACCTGCCGTGGGAGACGGAGGAGATGGACGCAGTTAAACTCACATCTCTGCCACTTAGCATCTAAGTGGATGAGGCACTTACTTTTCCTCTCTAAGGCTCAGTTTTCTTATCCATAAAATAGGAGCCTTTCAGGGTTATTGTGAGTTCTGAAAAAATAACACTTGAAAAGTAGCTAGCCTGTAGCAAATGGTCAATAAATCATAGGTATCATTGATAATAGAAGAAGGAAAAGAAGAAGGAGAGAGAGAGAAAAGAGAAGAAAGAGAATTTATTCTGTGCCCTTGAATACACTAGTGAACAGAAGTTCAGAATCGGGGAGGGGAAGAGGGCGTTGTCCAGACTGATTGGAGAGGGTCTATCTTGGGATGCAGGGAGGTAATAATAGGAGCTGACAGCTCTTTCTCAGCACCAGGCACTGTTCTGAGCCCTTTTCACTTGTAAATTCATTTAGTCTTCTCAAAAACTCTATGAGGCACATGCTAGTATTACCATCACTCACCACTTTGCAGAGAAGGAAACTGAGGCACAGAGGGGTTGAGTAACTTTCCCAAGGTCACACAGTAAGTATGTGGCAGAGTCAGATGGGAACCCAGGCGGTCTGAATGCAGAGCCCATACTCTTAACCTCTACTGACTCTTTTCAGCTCCAAGATAAGGGAAATGCCACAAATGTTGAATGGTTTTCATTACAGGATGAGGCGTCTGGGCTCTACCCATAGGCAGTAAAGCTTTACTGACACTGGCCTGGGGACAGTGAGAACATTGTATAAACCCCTGGTAATTGGTTAAATAGTTATGGAGTCATCCCAGGAACCAGATTTTCATCCCATTCTTCCCACGGTAACAAAACCTCCAGTGCATTTTCCGAAAGGGAAACCAGAGAGCTGAGAAGCTGTTCTTAACCCCTCTGAAAGATAAGAGATGATGTAGGAGAAAGAATGAAAGATAAAATAAAGTAAGAAAAACTTCCGAGTGCTTGTGAGACCCTGAACTGTGCTCTCATAAGAGGTTGGGAAACATCTTTTTCCAAAGAAGGCAGACTTTCACCCATCTTAGGATGATTTCGGGGCTGAAGGAATACCATGGGACCCTTCAAAAATGAACTCCAGCAAAGGAGATAACTGTTCTTTCAAGTTTCATGTCACATAGCCCTTCACCCGAAGACCTAAAAAACTATTGCAAAGATATTTAAAAGCTACGAAATAAATACATCACAGTTTTCAGAAATAAGAAGAAGATATAGAAGTGAACCAGAAACTTGGAGGAACCTTTAGGAAACCCAAAACAGATGATGGGCTCTGATGGGAAGAGAGAAAGCATGGCACAGGGTATACATGGCTATGATAGCCATGGTACGTCCACGGCAAGGCATCTCGACTCAGCTGGAGTTCGGGAAGGGGACTGTGGCTAGAGCTATGACGTGGGGAGGCCTTAGGATCCTGGCTGTGAGCGAGGGCTCTGAGGGGATGGAATCACCGAGGAAGAAGTCACTCTGTGAAAAGAGATCAGGGCGAAGGATATCAGAGGCTGGGCGGAGGTAGGTGACTGTTCAATGACCAAGTATGTAATTTCTTCACTGTAACCCTGACTTCCTTTCTTTGGTGGCTTCATCACCTCTGTCACGTCCCCCTGAAGGTTTGCTGCAAGACATTGTTTGTTAGGGAGGTGAGGGTGGACGTACCAAACAGGGACTAGAAAATGTTTGGGTTCCAGTCTGTTCATGGGGTCTCGCTCTCTTTGCCCTTTCCTCCTGCCCCGCCATTTGTGTCATCTTCCCAGGCTGAGCCATATCCGATACACATGACCTTGCTCTGAGGCCTCCAGCTCAGAATGTTGAGCCATTTCTCCTCCCTTCCCGACAGGTTCGGGCCTTCAAAACCCTGAGGTCGGGATCGTTAAGGGCAGGGGGTTGGGACTGAGGCCCTGATTGAACGGGCACCGGGAGAGAGTTTGGCAGCAGAGGGTCTTCTCACAGGACTGGAGTCACAGCAGCTCTGACTTTACATCTCCAGGGAGATCAAATCTCTGCCTCTGAGAAAAGAAGGGGGGATACTTCTGGCCGAAACTGGTGGGTTGAACATTGACATTAGCGTTCACTCCATCCCACTAAAATGACAATAAAAGGGTCAAGATATAAACCCACAAAAATAATAGGACAAGGAGAGGGGATTATGCAACATAATTTTCCAGGGTGGAAAGCTGACGGGAGAGTGTAAATGACTTAGCAGACCAGAGGGAGCGGAATCACAAACGGGCAGGTAGGAAGCCAAGAAGCAAGTCCATCTACATTGCAGAACCCCTCAAAGGCTTAGAAACAGAAGACATCCCTTTCCTCTGGAAGTGGGTGTGAAGGTGAAGCCAAAAAGAGGAATGATCGATTAAAAGTCTGTTTATTATCCAACTGATTTGAAAACTTACATCAAAAACCCTCACACAAGTGTTTATAGCAGCTTTATTCATAATTGCCCAAAACTTGAAGCAACTAAGATGCCCTTCTATAGGCGAATGGATAAACAAGCACACAAAATTGTATATCCATACAATTGAATATTATTCAATGATAAAAAGAAATGAGCTATGAAATTGTGAAAAGGCATGGATAAATTTTTTTTTTTTGGCCACACTGTGCAGCTTGTGGGATCTTAGTTCCCAGGCCAGGTATTGAACCCGGGCCCTCGGCAGTGAACGCATGAAGTCCTAACCACTGTAGTGCCAGGGAATTTCCACACGGGTGAATCTTAAATGCATGTTGCTAGGGGGAAGAAGCCAGTCTGAAAAGGCTACATACTGTATGATTCCAAATATATGACATTCTAAAAAAGGCAAAGCTATAGAGAAAGTAATTGCCAGTGATTGCCAGGAAGCAGGGGAGGGTTGAATTGGTAAACCACTGGGGATTTTTTTAAGGAGTTTGAAACTGTCTTGTATGTTACTGTAATGGTGCATTTGTCAAAACCCATAGAACTTTATAGCACAGTGAAACTTAACATATGCAAAATTTTTTAAAAATCACTTAGGAGGTCATCAGACCCCAGGATGGAATGTATAATGTGACAAAACAATCTAACTCTATTGCAAACGTATAAATGAGCCTGATTGAAAGGGGCCAGGGTGGGAGGCGGGTGGGGAGAAGTTGCTGACCTAAGTAACTTTGGAAATGAAACAAGACTAAAGGCAAAAGAAATTGTACATAATCACTATATTCTAGCTGCACTCTAATTCTTTCCCATGAGTCTACAGGTTAACAGTTCTGATACTGCTATACATGTGCAGTAGAAGTGAATAATGTGGTAAATGCATGGAGACTGGTTTCTCACCGTTTGAGTGGGAGGTTACAAACAAGTAAGAAGAGGCTAGGATGATCCATTTCTTAATGGATTAGAGTGGGAGGTAACAGTATGAATTTATATTTAACTTAGTATAGATACCATACAGATGGTTACATATAGAACTATTTATAGATATGTATATATATATGGTTTAGTGTACACACATACAATTTTTGTTCTGTCAGCTGAGCAAGTCTAGAAGCTACAACATCCCAATATCAATGAACATACCCAGCACCCAGATCTTGGTTTCTAATACCTCTCTCCAATAAAAGGAACCAGGACTCCTTGGAAAAATGGCTGGTTCTAGAACTGGGTTAGGAAATATACAAACAAGCCTGGGATGGAAAAGTAAGAAAGTGCTCGCACATACATAATGCACACTCAATGGTGAGGGCGTGTCCAAGGACAAGGGCACCAACTGGAAAAGCTCCTAACAGCCAAAGTTGGAACAATTTGAGCAACTAAATAAAGTAGTATTGATTTATAACTCAAAGTATAAAATAAATGCCCATACTGATATAAATAATGATTAAATAAATAAGCAGAGGAGACTAGTCAAATCTCCTGTACAGAAGAATTCCAAATAATTTACGTAGATACTCTGCCCTCAAGGAGGTAGAACATAACATCCCAGTCCTTAAATATGGGTTGTGCATAGTGACTTCCTTCTGAAGATTACAGTATGGGGAACTGGTGAAAAGAGTCACTTTAGAAGGGAGAAACCTGACAATCAGTACCTCCATCAGGTGATCAAAGTTAATATCATCGGTGATAAGCCATGTTGGTATCATGTCCTCTTGATATAATATGATGAGAATGGTGCTGTGCCTCTGTAGTCTTTCTCTCAAGAACACATAACCCAAGTCTAATCACTAGAAAATCATCAGAAAAATTCCAGTTGAAGGACATTCTACAAAGTACCTGAACAGTATTTCTCAAAATTGTAAAGATAATTTTAAAAAACATGAAAAGTTTGAGAAATTGTCATACCTAAGAGGAGCCTAAGGAGACATGAATACTAAATAGAAACTTTATTTTTTAAATCCATAGAAACAATAAATGCTAGATAATGCTAGCTGGAACCTAGAACGCCTTGAAGAATCTACTCAACTAAAATATATAGAGGGGGAAAGAAAGGAGGAAGGATAAACTGGGAGATTGGGATTGACATATACACACTACTATATATAAAATGGATAACTAATAAGAACCTACTGTATAGCACAGGGAACATTACTCAATACTCTGTAATGACCTATATGGGAATAGAATATAAAGAAGAGTGGATATATGTATATGTATAACCGATTCACTTTGCTGTATAGCAGAAACTAACACAACATTGTAAATCAACTATACTCCAATAAA
>NW_021145328.1:102697-158406 GCF_002837175.3 Physeter macrocephalus
CCTGCCGATGCAGGGGACGTGGGTTCGTGCCCCGGTCCGGGAAGATCCCACATGCCGCGGAGCGGCTAGGCCCGTGAGCCATGGCCGCTGAGCCTCCGTGTCCGGAGCCTGTGCTCCGCAACCGGAGAGGCCACAACAGTGAGAGGCCCGCGTACCACAAGAAAAAAAAAAAAAAAAAAAAAAAAAGAAGATTATTAGAAATTAGTGTAAATTACATCTTGTCTAGTATCACCACTTCTGATTTTAAAATTTAAGTCTACAAATAACATGAAAAGACATTAGATGTTATTCTTGTAGACTGTTAAAACACTGGGGGAAGATGAAAATTTTCCTTTGGAATAAACTCAATGTATTATGCCCAAAAAAGTCTAAGAAGCAGTTTAACCCCAGATCCATTCCCTCCCTCACTACACAGGTGGGGGACTGTCTGTTCTGCACCTCAGTAGAAGCCTGAAGCTTCACTATCTGAAGAAGATAAAATAAGGATATCCAGACAGGAAGACAGCAGACACAGATGGGTGTAGAGTGTTAAAAATAGGGATGAAATGGAAGTTTACTTACTAGATGGTGAAACTGCCAGTCTTCTTCCCCCACTCAAATCCAAAACTACTAGTAGCCATGTTTACAAGGTCCAGCAAGGACTGGGTAGGCAGGCTCCCCCACAAAATGTTGGCCTGATTACCCTAGAGAGAAGTCCACAGTCACCAAGCACACACCCCTACCTCCAAAACACAAACATACACAGAGTGTACAGTCAGATTTTGGTGTCTTCCTCAGACAAGAAGACAGACAAGAATCACCTGTTGTTTTGGGGAGAGCCTCTACTAAGAAATAAAAGCAACCTGGGAGAAACAGAGGCTTGCAGGGAGGGGAACACTTCAGGAAAAACTATCATGAATATTTTCAGAGAGATGAGAAGAATTATTCCATACATCAAACAAAAAGAAGGAACTATTAAAAAGAACATCCAGAGAACAAAAATGAGCTATTAGACGTTAAACATATAATAATAATAAAAGCTCAGTACCTTAAGAGAAGGAAAAGGCACATCAAAGACTGGGAGAAAATATTTGAAAAACACACATCTGATAGAGGCTTGTATCTAAAATATACAAAGAACTCGTAAAACTGAACAATAAGAAAACCAACAAATAAACCAAAAAATAGACAAAAGATCTGAACAGATACCTCCTCAAAGAAGATATACGATGGCAAATAAACATATGAAAAGATGCTCAACATTATATGTCATTAGGAATTAACGAATTAAAATAGTGAGATACCAGGAATATCTAAAAGCCAAAACACTGACAACACCAAATGCTGGTGAGGATGTGGTGTAACAGGAACTCTCGTTTATTGCTGGTGGGAATGCAAAATGGTACTGCCACTTTGGAAGACAGTCTGGAATTTCTTACAAAGCTAAGTGTAGGTTTGCCATATAATCCAGAGATGGTGCTCCTTGGTATTCACTTAAATGAGTTGAAAACTTATGTCCACACAAAAACCTACACACAAATGTTTATAGCAACCTTATTCATAGTTGCCAAAAACTAGAATCAATCAAGATGTCCTTCAGTAGATGAATTCAAAAAGTACCAATAGAGCCCGGTCTCTCGGCTCCTTGGCGGTAACTATCTCTTTGGCCTTTTTACTTCTTCATTTCCAGGACTCAAATTTACTGCCATGTCCTCTGAAGAAGAGAAGCTCTTCGTGGGAGCCCACAACTTCAACACTGATGAGCAGGCTCTGGAAGACCACCGCAGCAGCTTCAGACCTATTTCTGAGGTGGTTATTGTCAAGGACTGGGAAACTCAGCGATCCCGGGGTTTTGGCTACATCACTATCACCAATCCAGAGCATGCGTCAGACGCCATGAGAGCCATGAAGAGAGAGTCTCTGGATGGTCGTCAGATCCGTGTAGACCACGTGGGCAAGTCGGCCCTGGGGAACAAGAGGGGGTTCCTTTGGGGCCTATGGGCGTGGTCACAGTTACTCTAGAGGTCGTGGGGACCAGGGCTATGGAAATGGCAGGTATGACAATCAGCCTGGAGGATATGGATATGGAAGGTCCAGAGACTATGGCGGCAGAAGCCAGGGTGGTCATGACTGCTACTCAGGAAGAAATTACAGGGACAATTATGACAACTGAGATGAGGCATGCACACCTAATATAGATACACAAGGAATGAAACTTCTTCTGATTCAGGACCATTCTTCCAAATGGCTGTATTTATAAAGATTTTTGGAGCTGCACTGAAACATCTGTTTTAGTACAGCAACCTCTGTTTTTGAATTGAGCTCCCAAGGTAGCTTGTTAAAGACCTTTCAGAAAGCTCCATGTGTTTTTAAAAATTTTTCTCCCATTTAAAGACAAATTCTGAGCCATTTGTAGAGTATGGGTATCTTTTCCTTTTTTTTTTTTTTTTTTTTAAACCAGTTTTTTAGTTCAGGCTCTCAGGATTATTGGTTCTGGCAAAAAATGTTTGACCAGACTGATTGTTTTTAAAAATGTGTATCTAGGAACATTTTAAAAACCTGTACACAATGTTTAATCATGGTTAGGAAGCAATTTCCAACTGTTAACTATAAGAAATCAAGAACATGATTACTTAGAGGTGTTTTATACTCCCGATCTCTGTCTGACTATATAGAAATGTCTTCAAAATATTTGTGTATGTTGTTTTGTTTTCGTTTTTTTTTTTTTTGGCCGAGCTGCGTGGCTTGCGGGATCTCAGTTTCCCAGCTAGAGATTGATCCCAGGCCACAACAGTGAAAGGCCAGAATCCTAACCACTAGGCAACCAGGGAACTACCCCATATATATATTTTAATACTGGAAGAAAAAAATATTCTGTTGTGTTTCATGGAGCATTTAGGACATCCTTCACCGAGTTGTTTAAAAAGATGAAACCTGAAAACAAAACAAACAAAATAAAACAAAACAAAAAGTACCAATACAAGCAAGTTCTTTTGAAATATGCATGTAAATACGGAAAGAATTGTTTAAAAGAGTTGAAAGTGGTTGCCTCTGGGGAAAAATAAATAGTGAGGACGGGGTAAGAAACTAGTTTTTGTTGTAACAAAAGAAGAATTTGCCTCTTAAACAGTGTTAGTGGATCACTGTGATAAAAATAAAAACAAAAATAGAGAAAAAGAAAAAAAGAACTGGAGAGGAAGGAAGACTCACACATAGACTGAGCACCCACTCTGAGCCAGTGCTGTTCCAGACACACCTTCATGCTTTGTCTCTTGTAATCCCCACCAGCCTAGAGCATGTATCACTCTCCTGTGAGCCAGGTGATAAAACAGAGGCCCGGAGACCCTGAGAGCATGCCTGGGGACACATATCTAACAAGAGCTGCCCAATCCGTTCATCTCCCTGCTTTGGGAGCTCCCACCAGCACATTATTTTTCTTCTGAGTTAGTTCCTCTAAGGAGAAAAGGTCTTCCCCAAAGCCTTCCTCCAGCCCCTGCTGACTTGGGGACAGAACTCTGTCAGTGATTTAATACAATCCAGATGGAAGGCTCCAATTGGCTCTTAAAGCATGCCTTTTGGGAGATTTGCAGATAAGCCTTGGGATGTGAGTGGAGAACAATAAAACAGGAGGGTGACAGAATACGAAGGCTGGGAGAGGGGGAGTCACTTAGGAATGAGTATGAACCTGACAAAGCAGCCTCCTCCACAGCTGTCAGGCCTGTGGCCAGGGTTTGGGGCTCGGCCACCAGCCCAGAATCTTAGAGTCAGAGACACATGTGCTCCACACATTCACAAATTCCGGAGACACTTTTGAAGACCCAGTGGCAGGCATTGGGGTGGGAGCTGGGGTACAGTGTTGAATCAGACACAGACCTCTGCCTTGAAGGGTTCACAGACTAGCAAATGAGACAGAAAGATGGACGGATGGATAGCCAAATATTTATGATCCAGTGGGATCATAAATAAACATTACAGTAGAGGCAGGGACAGAGAGTATAAGAGGAGGACAAGAGAAGAGTCCTTGTTATGGAGGAAATGACTTAGGGCTGGGTCGTGAAAAATGAACAGACACATGCCAGCAAAAGAAGTTGGGAGGAGCACCCCAGGCAGAGAAAAGAGCAGGTGCAAAGGCATAGCAGCTTGAATGGGTGGTGAATCATAGAAGCAGAGTGAAAGGAGCTCTCAGGCCTATTTGGAGCAGCCCCGTAGAGCTCAGAGGAGCTGGTGTCGTGAGATATGACATCCATTCCTGGTCCCTCCTCTTCCTAGTGTTGTGACCTAAACAAAGTCACCTCACCTCTCTGAGCCTAAGTTTCTTCATCTATTTTAATTGGTATGATAGATTTTAATTTTTTTAACAACATGAAAATAATATATTACGTTGCATTTTTTTTTAAATCAAGAAATGTTGGGCTTCCCTGGTGACGCAGTGGTTAAGAATCCACCTGCCAATGCAGGGGACACAGGTTCGAGCCCTGGTCCGGGAAGATCCCACATGCTGCGGAGCGACTAAGCCCGTGCGCCACAACTGCTGAGCCTGCGCTCTAGAGCCTGTGAGCCACAACTACTGAGCCTGTGTGCCACAACTACTGAAGCCCACACGCCTAGAGCCCGTGCTCCACAACAAGAGAAGCCACCGCAATGAGAAGCCAGAGTGCAGCAATGAAGACCCAACGCAGCCAAAAATAAAATAAATTTAATTTAAAAAAAAAAGAAATGTTATACACACGTGTCAATGAAAAACAGGTTTCTTGGTCCAATCCTTTCTACCCTTGACTCACTTCCTCAAGGCAACCTCTTTTAAACATTTATATTTTTGTTTACTTAGGTGGTAAGCCTCTGAAATTATTCCATTTCTTGATTTACAGATTTTAGGTAATCTATTGACTCCACGGTATGAAAAATGAAAATTTAGTTCACATAAATACACTCCTTTTCCTCTTCCTCTCTGTTTTGCCTGCTTATCTATCTATCTATCTAGTCTATCTATGTCTTCTTCTGTTTACATTTGAACATTTAAACAATGTACTTACACTTCTATCCCTTGTTTGTTTTATCAACTCTGGTCAATATCTCAGCAATCTTGTATGAAAATTAGACTATTAACTTCTCCACTTTTTATTTCATTTCCCCACCTCTAATTCAAGTATTCCACTGACTATACATTTATTTTTATATTGTCAAAAATTTTAACACTGACATTCCATCTTCAATCATCACTGAGTTTCTATGCTTTGTCTACAAATTGTTTCTAAAAATCGAAAATAGTGTTTATATTCTTATGACTACATATTGTTTACTATGTAACCAATAGGATGCTATAATTATATTACCTCTATTGGGTTTTTTTGTCTTTTTTTTTTTTTTGCGGTACGCGGGCCTCTCACTGTTGTGGCCTTTCCCGTTGCGGAGCACAGGCTCCGGACACACAGGCTCAGCGCCCATGGCTCACAGGCCCAGCCGCTCTGCGGCATGTGGGATCTTCCTGGACAGGGGCGCGAACCCGTGTCCCCTGCATCGGCAGGTGGACTCCCAACCACTGCGCCACCAAGGAAGCCCTGCCTTTTTTTCTTGACATTTATAATCGCCTTTCTTTTTCCCCCTGCATTACCTTATTTTGCCCTATCCCTAAGTTTTTCCAGTGTCTCGAGGATAACATAAAATCTATGTAATTTCTAGATTGTGAGCTCCACAAGGGCAGACATTTTTATCTGTTTTGCTCACCATTGTGTGTCCTCAATCTGCCATCTTGAACCTGAAGTCAGAAGTTTTTTTATCTACCTCTCAAGACTAATTTTTTGGCTGTGCCGCATGGCATGTGGGATCTCAGTTCCCTGACCAGGGATCAAACCTGTGCCCCTCTGCAGTGGAAGCATGGAGTCCTAACCACTGGACCACCGGGGAATTCCCTGAAGACTATTTGAAGAGGCAGTTGTGCCAAAACAACTTTTTAAATGTCAAGTAGGACTTCCCTGGTGGCACAGTGGTTAAAAATCCACCTGCCAATGCAGGGGACACAGGTTCGAGCCCTGGTCCGGGAAGATCCCACATGTCACAGAGCAGCTAAGCCCCTGCATCACAACTACCGAGCCGGTGCTCTAGAGCCCATGAGCCACAACTGCTGAGCCCACGTGCCACAGCTACTGAAGTCCTTGCACCTAGAGCCCATGCTCTGCAACAAGAGAAGCCACGGCAGTGAGAAGCCTGTGAGCAGCAACGAAGACCCAACGCAGCCAAAAATAAATAAATTTATAATAAATAAATAAATAAATGTCAAGTACTATAAACATAAAATTATTATTTCTATTAAATTTTATTATTTTTATTTAAATACAGTGGTCCTCTCCATCACCTCCCAGACCAATGACTGTTCAACCTCTGTATGCAGTAATGAGAAGCTCACTTTCTATATTTAGGCATCTCTGATTCCTAAAACATCTTTCCTCTATTAAGCTTAAATGTGCGTTTCCGTAATTTCTTGCTATTAGGCCTAGCTCTTCTTTCTAGGGTCATAGCATGTCAGACAGCTCATTGCCTCCTGGGCCCTCCTTCAGAAACAGGACAGCTACATCATGACCTTCCTGGTGCTCATCTGTAGAGTTTACTCCGAGCTCCTCCCTTCATTCCCCCGACCATGCAAGTTCCCACCCTTCAGTGTCCTGCCCATGCTGCCCAAAGGGCAGCGCCTACAACTGCCCACAGACTCTAGGCCCATCTCAATCCTCACAGTAGACAGTAAGTATATGAATGGTATTATTTTCTTAAACTCTCAGTCCTTAAAACAGCATGAGGACCAAATATAGAAAACAACAATCTCCCTCTCATTTAAAATGTCAGGTCTTATTAATACACAAAATATGTACTGAAAGGCCAGTATTGACACTCTGCCTTATTACTGCAATCAAAACACAGCCTCCTAACGTGGAGTTCTTCTCAAACCAGGTCCTCACATCAGCTTGCTCCAAAACCCCAGCCCAAGGACACAAACTGGTTTGTGGTAAGTTTTTCATTTGTTTGTGCAAAACAGAAAAATTGAGGGCAATAGAGTGAACGTTCCATAAAGATACATTTATTCATTTAGAGGACTTTTCTTTATTCAGACACTCTGTTCCTCTTCCTTGTTTTGGTATTAAAATAAAAGTATTGATATTAAACTTTGTATTAAAATTATTTTATAAAATGATGAGTGATTCCCATTCAAAGGTTCAAGGAACTACATTTTGGGAAAACTGAAGTGCAGATCAGATAATATTTTAATGGACTTCTTGGAAAATAAAAAGTAGGGAACCTTATTTAGCCCTCCAAATTGCAGGCAGTGGACATGGGGGTGGGGGGGTTGTTGCTTATAGGTCCTTAAAATCCAGAAGTCTGGGAACTGGGCTAGATGGGTAGAGAGCAGAAATCCAGGCGGTCTCTGATGTTAGTGGCAAGGACTTTAGGTCTGTTCTGAGCACATGCACTTACTTTGCTACCCTGAAGATCAGCCCGGGGCAGTGGTGGGTGAGTTAGGCAAGGTTGCTGGATGAGATGGTAAACTGGGATGGGACCAGGGCCGACTTGCTGGGGCTCAGGCTATGGCACGGGCTGGCTCGTGGGGCACTGGAATGAGTCTTCTCATCTTTTCCTCTCTTTGAGATATTGGCCAGGAGGGCCTGTGCCTGTACTTGTTACAAATGAAGGGAGGGAAGAGGTTTTGTTATACTAAGATGGGTAGAGCTGAGCATCCAGTTAGTGACAAAAAATGAGATATCAGAGGACTTCCCTGTCAAATAACCTGGGGAATGCTACATTTAACAAAATCATACAGGCTTATTCACTACAGGGCTTTTAATATGTGTTAACTCCACGTGAGATGCTTAATCTCCAGGAATCAAATATGCTATGTTTCCTCAAATTATGGACCTTTTACCCAGAAATGACTATGGAAAATAGGGGAGAAATATGATGAAGAAGTTTGACAGGCTAAGATCATAGAAAGCCTTGAACCTGAAGTTCTCAGTCCTTCCTGTGTATGAGAGGAACGTGGGCTGAGTATTAAAAATGCAGATACCTGGGCCTCATCTCCTGACAAGAGGTCTGGAGCAGGGCCTAGGAATCTATATGTTTACAAACTAGTTCCCATGCGAGGGCTCTAGGGACCACACTTTGCGAACGTGGAGTGCAGATGAGACGGTATCCACAAACAGAAGGCCTGGAAGCTATAGTTCAGACGACATGCATGAACTCAAGCCTCTGAGCAGGTAGAAGTCTGGAGCTGAGAACCTCGTCGGCAACTCCAACCCCGCTCAAAGGAATGGGAGTGCGGAGAGCTGAGAGCTGTCTTCTCTCTATCAGAGCAGAGGACATCCCAGCAAAGCCACTTGTCTTCCCCCTGGTGTCTGAACAAGATACTGCAGGTCAAGGCTCACAGACCCAGATAGCAATGGACTAGCAGCTGCCCTGGGAAAAGTAAGTGGACAAGGCTCAGCTCAAACCTTGCCTCTTCCAGAAAACTTCTCTTAATTTCATCCTCTCATCTGTGCTCCTAGAGTTTCTGAAACATACCATTGCAGTCTGCCATGCCTCCTTCTGATGTCTCTGAAATGGTGATTTTTGAGCTTATGGGGACACGGTTAGCTTTATTTCAGGAAGTGCAGAGCCTTAGAGATACCTTTTACAGCTGGAGGTATACATATACTAATTAGAGCTATGAAGTTAACAATCAAGGAACAAATCCCAGCGATGTAGCTGGACAGGGAGAAAGGGAGAGGGCAGATAGAATAATCTCCCATCTAATACGGCCGAACCTCAATAAAGTAGGTACTTAAGAGACAGCAGAAAGGCTACATACTCTAACCCTCCATTTCTATGACATTGTGGAAAGGGCAAAATCATGGAGACATAAATTGGATCAATGGTTGTTAGGGAAGATTTGAGGATGGGTTGGAGAAGGTAATTGCTTTGCAATCAGGCTTGGAGGCAGGAGGAAGGGGAAATATACTGGGGAGCGGGAGTGGGTTAGAGAAAGTCCCCGAAAGCATCCTACCTCGGCAGACCATGCCACAGTAGTGCGGAAAGCAGCCTGCTGGGCTGTGCACAGCACTCTTCCAACTCTGCCCTGGCGGCTGACTAATGTCTTAGGGATGTGAGAGGCCCAGGAAGGGATGCTGCCAAGGATTCCAGGAGGGGCAGGTCACAGAATCTTGGGTAGGAATGAGAGCAACAATAAGAGCAACTGACTTGATTCAAGTTTCCCATTTGCCAGGCACGGTATGCTATAGACTTTACATATATTATCTCATCCAATCCTCATAACAGTTTTTGGCATTATTACCCCCATGTAACAGAGGAGGAGACTACTGGAGCCCAGAGATGTTAGGTAATCTGCACAAAGTAGCACAGATAATAAGAGAGAACAGGATTTGAACACAGGCATCTCTGTCTCCAGAGCCCTAGCCCTTACCCACCACCATGCAGGCCATCTCCCGTCACCCCAGCGATGGCAGAGTCTCTTCCACCACCTTCTTGCAACGTGCCCATCCTGCCTTGGTTTGCATACCTCTGTTGGTGGGTACGCATTATTCCCCTGCGAAGGTCATGCTTCAGTGGACTTAAAATTTACTTCTGAATGCATTCACCCATAGCCCAGTTACCCCTTCTGGCCCTGAGATCGTCATTAGTGCTGCCCGTCAAACATTTCCATCTGCTCCTGGGCCCTGGGTGGGTCTGCACTTCCAGCCCCCTGAAATTACGTGTTTCCACGTGACTTCCTTCAACCAATGAAATGTGAAACTTTAGAAGTCAGCGTGCAGTTCACCTCTTTCCTCTGCCACAGTGTTTGCGGGGCAGGGGATGCTCATGTCTGGAGGAAACCCCACTTGGCTTGGATCCCTGAGTGACCAGGATGAGCAGAGCCCCTCCTGCCCTGTACTGTGATGTCAGCAAGAAATGAGCCTTGGGTGCGTAAGCCACTGAGACTTGGGGATTGTTCATTATCGCAGCCAAACCTAGCCTGTCCTGGCTGAATCGGTCCCACAGAGCAAGTCAATCTACAACAACCCAGCCTCCTCTAAGCCTTCTCTAAGCTAGTTAGCCCGTTTTTTTTCAGCTGAGCCTCCTATGACTTTGTTTGTTGACTTGTCACCTGATCTTTTCTTCTAGACAGATTGCAGTGTGAGAACTCTCCCAGGAGCAATTGGTAAAGCCGTTGCCTCTCCCCTCCTCCTCAGCTCTAGACCTCAGTTATGCAGCCGTGATTGCACTAAGCCTTGGGCAGGCAAATAAGTCTTCCCTCTCCCCGGGGCTCCATTCTGACCTGCCTGGTTCCAATTCTTTGGGCCCTGGCTAAAAAGAAGACTCAGGATTTGGAATGAGAGTGACCTGGGTTTATATCATGGCTCTACTACTAACTTACTGAGTCACTGTGGGCACGTTACTTAACCTCTCTGAGCCTGTTTTCGCAAAAGGATAGAAATAATAAGACCCAACCTTGATATAGGTAGAAGTATCAGGTCAGGTGCCCAGCACCTCCCTGGTATCTAGTGGGCCTGTACAGATGTTATTTCCCCTCTTTTCCTCCTAAACCCCATCTCCTTCAGGCTCACAAAATGAGGAAAGTGGAAGGCATTTTTGGAATGAGGCCCCAGGTGGCTCCTCTACCATTGCTGTGCCCTAATCCCCACGTCTCAGGCCACTCAGGGGCCCCTCCTACCTCCCCTCCCAGGTCGCAGCTGTCTGTTCCCCCTCCCCCCCGCCTCTGTCTCAGGGGGCTGGGAGAGAGGGAAGTGGACGCCAGGATGCAGATGTTCAGAGCTCAGAGAAGGCTGCTGAGCTAATCCCAGGTCTGCTGGTGAGACTGGGCCAGCGCCTCACAAGTGGGCGTCCAAGAGGCCCTCTCCTGCCTGCCGGCAGCCTGAGGCTCAGCTCGAATTTCCGAGGCCCCAGCTCGGGAACAGCTGCGTGGCTTCCCCTCCCCTGCCTCCGTTTTCTCTCCTCTCTCCTCCCGACATGAGTCAAGTAGACAGTGGGGCAGGGCTAGCCAGGGGTCTGGATGGAATCCAGAAGGCTCCCAGCCACTCAACCCAGGTCTCTAAAACCCCAGGGAGCTCAGATACACAGGGTTTCTTGGGCCTCTCCACTCCCTGCTGCTTTCATTTGGCCAAAAACCTCAGGCCCAGCTTTGATGTTTGGATTGGTGTCCACCCCTTTGCTCTGTGCCTGGCTGGCCTTCACAAGACACCTCCCCAGTGCAGCAGGCAGGACTAGACTTGGGGTGGGGCCTCTTGGTTCAGTGGTACCCTCACCTACAAGCCTTCGCAGCTTCCTCCTCCCCCCAGGCTCCTAAATGCCTCTTCCAGCTGCCTCCCAGGGTGCTGCCTCTCTGACCTCCCTTTCCACGTCCCCATCAACAGCCCCCAACCTCACCCTCCGCCAGCAGAGGTATGTGTGCACTCTCACCACCATTTCCTGAATGTTTGGTACATGAAAAGCTTGTTTCCTTTTATCCTCAACCGTCTTGCTTTTTCCTCTTTGACAAATAAGGAAATGGAGAACCAGAGAGGCTAACTTGTTCACAGAAATATGAAATAGCAAAGTCAGGATTTTGAACCCTTTTCTGAGGTGTTGATGTCTTCTGAGCCCATGCCCTCTCTCCACCCAACCACCTGGCCTAGTAAACACCAGCCCAGTACTCTGGCCTGGAGCACGCAGGGCAGCTGCACCTGCTAACTTACTTACCGAGCACCCTGGGAGCCGTGGATATACATGTGGCATTTCAGTTGAACACGTTTGGCCAAGAGCAAGAATGAGGAGAGGATGATTTAGCTAGTGATTTAGGAAGCGGGCGACGGGAGGGCTGAATCCACCACCCTTGGCTGGGTCCCCAGTCTCCAGCACAGTTCCTTTTCATGCTGGGAGTGATTCTGGATGAATAGAGGGGTATCGTTTGTGTGTGACCTTGAAACACAAGCCTGCTACCGCTCAAGGATCTGAGCCCGGGCAGGAGGGAAGCCCACCCCCGTGGGTGTATTGAGGGGCTGCGTGGAGGGTCCCCCAGCTGTCTCTTAAGATGTCTTTAAGGGTAATTTTGACTCTACGCAGTCCCTGCATGTGATTGTGAACTAACTCTAAACATGAATACTTGTTCCTTACTCCCAGGGAACTGGCCTATAATGGTGGGATTCCAGAAATGGGGGAAGTCAGGGGAGGAGACGGGGGACCTGGGGCCTTTCGGGACCTCAGTCTCACGCTGTGAGGTCCTAGGAGCTCCCCCTTGTTCCTCTCCATCTAGGTTTTCAGTGTGGAGCCATGAAGGAGTGTTGGACAGGGAATGAGTTCTGGTTCTGCGGTGGGACCCTGGGCAGGTCACTTATACCCACAGTTTCCTCAACTGTCGGATGAGGCTGCTGGACAAGCAATGCTGATGAGATGCTAGAGGCCCCTGGGGACTCCATCTGGGCTGGGGAAGGCTCAGATCACTGGCCCGGGGGCAGCCTCGCCTCCAGTACCTGCTGTCCTGCCTGAGGCCCCTCTGCCACCAGTGGTAGTTGCTTTGGGTTCAGGGCTGGCTACTGGATCCGCTTCTACGGATGGTGTCATCACCTCATTTTCTAGGTGAGAAAAACACCTTTGTTGCCTGTGTGGCCTGTGCAGCCTTCCCCTAGCCCTACCCCCTTCCCAACACCTCCGTCCTCCCTGTGTCCCCCTGTTTCTAAGCCCCATCTTCCAGCATTGTCCTTCCAAGGCCTGCCTTTCCGCTGAGCCTCAGGCTCAGGTCCCCGCAGGCCTCCCCCATAACCAACTAGGTGCCCCATCCCCCAAAGAACTGCCCCTGCCCTTTCCCTCTGCTTCAAAAAGTCCATGTTTTGGCTTGAAATGGTCATGGGCCCAGGTGCTCATTAATATCGGCTAGGTGACCTTGAATAGATCACTTCAGCTCTCTGAGCCTTAGCTTTGACATTGGCAATATGAAATATGAACGACAATAATAACAGTAATTTGAGCATCAATCTTATACTGGGCGCTTACCCTGAGCCAGGCTGAAAACCAAGTCTTCACAACAAGCCAATGAAAGGAAAGCAGTTGTCTCTCAGATGAGGAATTGAACTTCAGAGAGGTTAAGTAACTTGCCTAAGGTCACAGAGTGAGTAAGTGGTAGAACTGGGACTGAGCCCAGGGATGCCAGGTGCCAAGGTCCCTACGCCACGCTGTACTTCTGGGACCTCTGTGAGGCTGAAGTGAGATGGCAGTGCTAAGGGACTTAGCAAAGCAATGGCAGGTCTTTCTTCATGATCTTATTGAATCCAAGTTCATCATATCCAGTGAGAATGTGAGTGCCTGGTCGTCTCCAAAGCCCTGGGGATTGTGTCTTAGAAGGAAGAGTGCAGCCCTGACCTTAGGCCCTTAGCCCAGGAGGGCCAGGCCTTGCCCAAAGTTTGGGACATTCTCCCGGCACTGCCCAGGCTAAAGGCTGATGCAGCAGGAGGCCTATATATATGCACCTGCCCCGGGGTGGGGAGGCCTATACCCCTGGCGCCCTGGGCACGGCAGAAGGTTGGGAGTGTGGCAGAGGGGGAAGCTTGCGCTGCTGTGTCTGAGGTGCTGTGGGGGGACGGTAGGCCTGTTGGCAGTGCAAGGGGCTGGACTGAGGTCTAGCCACCCACGGGAGAGCCACAGTGTAGGGGCACTGGGCACCTCACAGCTTCTCCTCTGGCAAGCGGGGAGAAAGTTCACACCCGGCAGGGGGTTGTAAATGCTCAGCGGGGCGCTGCTACACAGTAGGGTTAGCTAAAGAGGGACGGCTGCATCAAGCTTGCTGGATCCCCGAAGGACGGCTCAGCGTGAGGTGGCTGAAGAACCCCCTGCCTGCAGTCAGGGCTGGCCTGGAATTGAAGAAGGGTTGAACCTCAGTGGTAGTAGAGGAGGGGGTGTTGGGGGGACAGCGGTGGTATCTGGAGGCAGCAGAGGCTGGGGAGGGAGGGAGGGGAGGTGCAGTCACCCTGGGACTAATGCATTCATTGAAGTATAGTCATATAACATACAATTCACCACTTTTTTATTTTTATTTTTTTTAAAATCACCACTTGAGGATTATAATTTAGTGGCATTTAGTACATTCACAGTGTCGTGCAACCACCACTGTTATCTAGTTCCAAAACATTTTCATCATTCCCAGAGGAGACTCTTTACCCATTAAGCCGTTGCTCCCCTGCTTTCCCTCTGCCTGGCCCCTGGCCACCGCCAAATCTGTTTTCTGCCTCTTGGATTTACCTATTCTGGATGTTTCAGATACATGGATTCAAACAACATGTGACTTTTTGTGACTGGCTTCTTGCACTCAGCATAACGTTTTCAAGGTTCATCCATGTTGCCACATGAATCAGTATCCCATTCTTTTTTATGGCTGAACAACATTCCATTGGATAGATACACCACATCTTATTTATCTATTCATCATTCATCAACCATTCACCAAATGTTGGTGGACATTTGGGTTGTTTCCACCATTGGCCCCATTTTGAAGTGAAAGTCATTGAAAGGCTGAGGTCCCACCATCATCACTCAAACCTCGGGGTGAGCAGAGCTCCAACCAGAGTCCCCCCCATGAAGCGTCAGTCCTTTCCTGCCCGGGCAGCTGCCACGATGGCCGCATCAGTGTTCTGGAGCGGCTGCTGAGCATTGCCCCTTGGAGAACAGCTGAGTTTCTTGGTCTTTATTCAGATCCCCTGGCCAAGGGCGAGGGACAAGAGGATGGGAAGAGAAAAGGAAGGTGGGAGGAAAGAAAGAACGAGTATAAGCTCCCACAGAAGCCTCTGGAAGCTCCGGGCCAGTGAGTGGTATCCACACTTTTCCACACAGTGGAAAAGCCTAGTTGTGCCTGAGTCTCAGTGGAGCCCACCTGAGCACCATCTGCTGGACTGGCTTGTCCAGGTGGGGAAACTGAGCCCTGGGGAGCGGCAGTGGCTTGACCAATCGGAGCCGAACCAGAGATCAACCCTGGCTGTTCTGATTCCCAGCCTGGGTGTGCTCTGCCTTCCTGACGTCAGCACGGGGCCTGGTACGGGCTTGGAGGGGCTGCCCCACCTCTCCAGTGGGCCCATTCTGCAACCAGGAAGCAGGTAAGGGGTCTGTCTCCTTCCGTCACACTCAGGAGATGGGAGAGGGAGGAGCGAGAGCACTGGATCTGGAGCCCTGGGTTCCAGCTGCTCTCCTGCGAGTTCCTCCTGCCCTTGCAGCTTCCCTTCGCCGCCCCCGCCACCTGTAAAACGGAAATTTTAGCTCCCTGGCAGGGGGCTTTGGGGCCCAAATGAGACCACACCTGCGACAGGCGCGTGCAGGCTGTAAAGCCCTACGCCGACCCTTCGCTCACCGTGGCCCCCCGGCAGGCGAGATCCGGCCGTCCCGTCCTCCTGGAGGAAGGACTGTCCCAAGAGGGTGTTTATGTCACCCTGGGCCAGTAACACACTTGACCCAACCCAGCCCCCAGCCTCAGTCCCAGCCCCAAGGAAAGAACAGCACCTGATCTGCATTAATCTCCACTCCCTGCTCCATGCCAGACTTGGGCTAAATTAAGTGCATCCTTGGCCAGCAGTTCCTTCCCCAGAAACTGAGCACATCCTTCCCGGCTCCCCTCCCACCCACAGCTGTGCCTTCCCATCAGGCTGGTGGCTGGAAAGCAGGCAGGCCTCCCACCCATCTGCAGCCCCGGATCTGCCCCCTGGCCTCTGGCTGTCCCAGTAGTACCAGGGAGGGGACGCTCTGCCACACCCCTCACCATGGTCCTAGCTCCGGGGTGGGGGGATGCTGGCGTTAAGTCCCTCCCTCCTTCCCTATATATTTTTTGAGCACCTTCTAAACGTCCTGCATCCTCTCCTCTAAGTACAGATCCCTGCCCTCACGGAGCTTACATTCTAGTAAGGGGAGACAAAGAGGAAACATAACAAGTAAATTATACAGTGTGTTAGAAGGTGAAAAGTGCTATTTTAAAAAAGAGAGAGAAAAGGGACCAGTGTGAGGGGTCAGGGTGCAGGTGGGTGAGAGTGAGGGGTGCGTTGTTGTCTGAAAGAGGGAGCTAGGACAGGCCTCACTGAGAGGATGGCAGCTGAGGGGGGCCCACCCTCCCTACTTAAGGATTTGCGTACGTTTGCAGAGCGCTGGCGGCAGGCACTAGTTTTGACTATTTTCAGGGGCAGGGAGGGAAGCTGCTGACGTGGCTATTCTGTCCGGCCCAGTCACGGCTACTCCCGTCCTGGGCAGGGAGCGTTTCTCCTCTGGGTAGAAGTCCCAAGGGAGCGGGGCAGCTGGCCTGGACTGCAGGGGACCTGCCACTGGGGACGAACCAGTGTGAAACCTCGGTCTGTGCCAAGGATGTGGGCCTGTTTGGAACAGAGGAAGCCCCAGCTGACACACTGAAACAGGCCTCGGCTGGGCATGCTGACCAACTAGGCAGGGACGCCGGGGCGGGTACCTGGGGGCCGTGAGCCACAATACACGCGCCGCTAAGACGTGAGCGTCCTGTCCCCGCGCCAGACCCGCCATCCCCAGATACACACACTCCCATCACCACACACGTACTGCATCAGCAGACTCAGAAAGACCCACCGTCACACTCACACACATGAATATCACAGCACAGACACACAACGCACATACACGCCCCGTATACGCGCACAGTATATCACACACACACCAACCATCATGTCACATACATTACACACCCACCCCACACATCCTCAAGCGAACACACCCAACATATACACACTACTCCACACAGACACATACATGCCACACCTCACTGACACATATCATACATCCACCCACTGCCATATACACAGCACACATGCCATCCACACCCCACACTTTGTCATAAAGTGCAGGTCTGAAGCATCTAGATGAACTCTCTAGAACTGTCTCTGTCACTTACAGAGTTGGGACACGTGCGATGTGTCCCCTGACAACCACTTTATCTCTGTTCCACGGCAGGGAGGAGGGAGACCTTCAGAATTCTTGAAGTGTCACTTCATAAAATGTCCACTAAGGAAGGGGAGTTCTCTTTCACCATGTAGAGCTCTCTGGAACAAGGGGAAGATCTGGCATAAATACCAGAAACTGGGTTTTACTGCTAGCCTGACTGATTTACCAGTTATATGTCACTAGGTAAGTTACTTTTCCCCTGTAAACCTCAGTTTCTTCATCTGCAAAATGGGAAAGAAAACTGCTCTTTCCATACTTCTCAGATGCAGTGAAACTCTCTGTGAAATTGCTTTGTAACCTGAAGAAATACTGATACAAAATAGGATTGTCAGAAATTCATACAGGGCTTCCCTGGTGGCGCAGTGGTTAAGAATCCGCCTGCCAATGCAGGGGACACGGGTTCGAGCCCTGGTCCAGGAAGATCCCACATGCTGCGGAGCGACTAAGCCTGCGTGCCACAGCTACTGAGCCTGTGCTCTAGAGCCCGCACACCACAACTACTGAGCCCACGTGCCACAACTACTGAAGCCCACGCACCTAGAGCCCGTGCTCCACAACAAGAGAAGCCACCACAATGAGAAGCCCGCGCACCACAACGAAGAGTAGCCCCCTGCAACTAGAGAAAGCCCACGCGCAGCAACAAAGACCCAATGCAGCCAAAAATAAATAAATTTATTTTTTTAAAAAAGAAAGAAATTCATACAATTGTACATGCCTTGCTGTTCCTCCCTCATCCCAACCCCCCCACGCCCAGCCCCACCCCTGCCACACACACACACACACACACACACACACACACACACACACACACTTCCGGTCAGGTCCCGGCATCCTTCACTCCGTGGGGTGGTATGAGCAGGGGTCCCTGCTGCTTCCAGGGGAGGCTTAATGGAGTCACACAGGAAGTGAGATGGTGCTGCAAGATGGGCTCTCTCTTTCTTCTCAACTCAGGCCCCAGCAGGAAGTGATTCTTGCCAGCAACTGCCCTCCCATGGGCTGTCTGGGGCAGAGAAGTCACAGCCACGATGGGGAGAACACCAGTGCAGGACAGAGAGCCCAGCTGGGGAGGAGAGACACAGAGCTGGGGCATCTATCACTCAGCAACAGCCTGCCCATCTGCTCGGGGCTGACACTTTGCAGAGAGCACTGGAAGGACATCTACACTGGAAGAGAGCTTCTCTGGGCAAGGTAATAGCTGCTCTGAGCCATCGCAGGGCTGGGGGTCCTAGGCAAGAAGAGAACTAGGTCCCTGTAAAAGCATGCAGTAAGATCTTGAAGATTCCTGAAAGATGGGGACTTTGTCCTTCTCCAGATCCACAAAGTCTATAATAGCTTGGGTGGGCACAGGTCGGCAGCTCCGAGCCATTGCTAACTTGCGTCTGTTTCATGTAACAATCCTAAAGGCAGTCTGGGGCTGGGGCAGCAGCCCTGTGGCTTTGGGGACCAGGTTCACTGCAGTTTCTCTGCCATCATCTTCACGGTCCAAAATGGCCCACTGATGCGTCTGCAGTCCAGTGGTGGGATATTGTGGGGCAGCCTGCAGTCTCTGTCACAAAAGGCAAGGAAAGGAGCCCTTACGTGGGTCATTCTCTCTTGTCACCCCTTCCTCCACCTTTTTCTTTACCAGTCTCTCAGCTCTGTGCTGGGGGGGCTCACCCCTGCAGACTGAGTCCTCCTGGCTCCTTTGCCTCTGGCTTCCTGTTGGGTTAACCAAGGGAGGCACAGGGGGGATTCTGGAAGGCAGGAGGAGAGAGCGCTGGGGTATCTCTCCCCTGATCCTCTCTCTCTTCACCAGCATGTGTCCATCTGCCAGTATGACCGCCATGGGCGCAGTTCCCTCAGGAGATCCCACCTCCATGGCTCCAGCTCTTAAGGGGCCCAGAACACAATTTCCTTTCCTAATTCCTTCAGCCTGGGAGTGATGAAGTCTTCCCACCACAGCTAGTCTCTATAAGCCTCTTGCTCCCCTGTCTGCAACCTGCCCACACCTCTGTCAGTAATCTCTTTATTACAGTATCTTCATGGGTACCATCTGGGGTGATTCTGTTTCCCACAGAGACTTTAATGGACACAGCCCTCAAGGGAAAATGATGTCTAAACACCCGGCTCAGATGGAGTATGCTTGACTCTTGGAATTTAAGCTCTGGATCATCATCAACGACCCCTCTCCCTCCTCTCTCCTTGCAGATTCTGCCTCTACATTTCCTTCTAGATATGCCCTGTGTCCCCCAAGACTTTTTTTTTTAAGATTTTTTTTATGTGGACCATTTTTAAAGTCTTTATTGAATTTGTTACAATATTGCTTCTGTTTTATGTTTTGGTTTTTTGGCCGCGAGGCATGTGGGATCTTAGCTCCCCGACCAGGGATCGAACCCACACCCCCTGCATTGGAAGGCGAAGTCTTAACCACTGGACCTCCAGGGAAGTCCCTCCCCCAAGGCTTACTCTGAACACATAGGTGCAATATAACACCATCCATCAAATGAGAAATGACCGTCTCAGTGCCTAAATGAATTGGTTGAGAACAGAGGACCCAAGGGGATGAGACTGCCTTTCTCAGCCTCTGCTGAAAGCTTAGGGGCCTCAGACTCACCTGGCAACGTTCCACCTCATGCAGAAATCATGTGAGCAGCCTCCCTGGCGGATGGCCAACCAATTTCTGCTCGTGTCCTTCTGGTGACGGGGAGCTCAGTACTTCTTGAAGCAGTCCATTCTAAATGGCTTGCTCTCAAACTAGTGAGAAGCAAAATCTGTCTCCCTCCACTTTCTACCCACAGGACACAGTTGTGACCTTCGCACAAGTGTTGTGGACTTCGAAGACGTCAGTAATTGTGTCCTCCTGAGTCTTCTTCTCTCAGGCATTTCATGCCTAACCCAGCCTTCCCGTGGCTTTCAGGTGACCTCCCTCTCTCCCTCCCTCCCTTCTTACCTTGATATGAAGAGTTTACAGACTATTTCCTGGGGAGATGGAAGAAGAATCACATCTCACCTCACACAGCAGAAACTTAATAACATTTCCCCTTAAACATTTCTGACTTTTCCTCCAAAGCTCCTTTATCTTGCTGCTACTTCACCTTTCTTCCCCTCCCCCGCCCCCTCCTCCAGAGTGGTCCTTTCACCGTGGGACTCAGAATCTCTCTCTGCAGCCTCCAGGCCCACAGCACAGTGTGCGAGACTGTACTCTTCTCAGTCACCACCAGAGGTCTCCCTACTCGAGTCTGGTTTGCTTCCATTCCAAGCCGCTGTGCATTTTGGACAGTGGTTTTGCCCATGCTGTTCCCTCTCAAGACTGTCCTTTTACCAGTGTCCATTTTTTGCCATCTGGATTAAAATATCCATTTATGGAGCTCCTAATTATCTTTCATATATCAACTGATATGGGGTCTCTGAGGAGCGTTCTGTACCTTTCTGGTCCTGAGCAGTGAGATAACATTGCCTCAGCACTCTCTGTACCCCACTAGAGTACTCATGACATGGTATCGTCAACGTGATGGCTTTTCTATCCTTGATCATAAGCCTTGTACGTTTGATACTCTCTACACCAAATACAGGCCTCGTATAATACACTAAGCAATGTGGAATGGGACTATCATTTCCCTTGTTCTTGTTTTTACATCTTTGTGGCTAAAGATGGCAAAAAAAAGTTTTTTTGTTTTAGTCTTGGAGCCAACCCAAATTCCTAGACTTTTTCCCAAGGATCCTTCCTGAGTCAGATGTTCCCTGATCCTGAATTTGTGAAATTAATTTTTTTGAGTCCAAGGAGATAATGTTAACAGGGACCTGTAGCAAATCTCTCCTTGTTCATTTTGGCCTCTCATCCATCTTTACAAGGTCTCTGTGGACCTTGGTTGTGTATAGAGCACAATTTCCCAGGTTTTTGTTCATGAAGGCCCACCGCATACCAGTGAAAGCTGTACCTTCCCCCATGACTCCCACACGACCAGCAAAACACAGTAGCTTCCCCTCCTTTGAAGGTCAACTCTGAACATTTCTGTCACCTGTCTTTATCCTCAAAGTCAACCAAATTCCAAAATGCTCTCCCATAACCTTGGACACATAGTAGGTGCTCAAGAAATGTTAGTTCCCTTTTACACTACACAATGATCTCAATACTTTCTTGTTACTCATTAATTCAGTAAAGAAATCACGTTTACATCCTAGTTCTACAAGATACAAAGATTTTAAAAATACACTGATTCATCAAAAGAAAAAAATTAAAAAGACATGCTTCCTGCCAACAAGGAGCTTAAAATAAGATATAAACAAGCAAGTGAACAATGATAAGACACTGTAAACAAGTGTTACATAGTCTCCCCTTCCAAATTTTTGAAAATTCTTCTATGTAATTAGTTTCTTGCAATACTTTAGAATGAGGTAGTATCTCAGTCTTCCTAGGTATAGCCATAAACAGAACAAGCGTTGGTACCAAAAAAGTATCATCAGATTTTGGAAGAAAGTATATCACCCATGTGTTCAATTCTACATCAGTAGACACCTGTATTCATTCATTCAACCAGCAAACATTTATAGAAACTGTGTTAGGCAAGATGCAAGTTAGGTTGTTGTAACAAAGACGTCCCAAATTAAAGAGGTTTAAGCAACATAGAAGTGTATTTCTCTGTCATACGAAGAAGCACAGTTGGTAAAATGAGAAGCCATATAGGCAAGCCATATTGCATAAAGTCTTCTGTCAGTGAGGCAGGCTGGAGGAGAAATATTGTCCACTGTGAGCTCTGCCTCTGCCATGCTCTGTTAGCCTGGAAAAAGTAAATGCCAAAATAACTCAGACACACAGCCCTGTGTCCTAGGGAAGATTCCAGCTGTCCTGAAACACAGTCCTGCCCTGCTCCCCAGTGAATGTCTTACAAATATCTAGTTGAGGAAGAACTTGCCTCATTCACAGATAAATAATAATCAAAGAGGGACATGGTATCTATAAAAAGATACTCCATAAAAATAGGAAAGTGATAGAATATTTGTCAAATGAATGCCAGAATGATAGAAAAATATCACTACACAGCAGTTGGAAATTGTGTTCAAATACATCACCATGAATTTTATAAATGTAATAAAGCAAATTCCTCTATTACACAAAAATTCTAAGCAAATACGTAAGAGGTCAGAGAAGATCAGACAAGACAACAGAGGAGATAAGACAGACCCTGATGGAGATCTTGAAAAGAAATGAAGAGAAAAGAAGCATTCCAGAAATGAACAGTACACCACCAGCAGCAGAAGAAGAGACACTGGAAAACACAAAAAGAGATGGAGTATTTCTTTATCTTATCCCAAATCAAAGAGACATACTTTGGGATGAACAAACAATTTAAAACAGGAGAGAAAATTATAGCTATGGAAGACAAATGAAGTACATTCAATAGAGGGGAACTATACCCAAAGACATCATAGGAATTGAAAGAACCTGAAGAAATATTTAAAGGTATAATTTAAAGTTTCTGAAACATGGCAGATTGAACCTATGAGTTGTTGCCACTCCTTTCTTAAATACCATTAGTATGCTAGTAAAGGTGTAAAAAGCCCATAGCACCACAGGAACAAGAGAATTGGGGGAAGAAACAACAACAGAGAGGAGATGTCAACAAAATTTTAGAAACTGGAAAAGAAATGACTGTGTGCTAATCCATCAGGCGGGAGAAAACCCCACGTTCTCGCTTGGTGGAGGAGACAGCCAAGGATCTAAGACACAGAGCAGATTCCTGGAGACCGTCAGGAATTGGAGGCACCAGGAGGGGGCAGCAGAGTCACAATATCTGTCCTCTTCCTTCAGAGTAATGGAACGGGAGCTGGGCACATGATTGCTCAGCGGGACTCTACGTTTTCTGTCCTCCCTTGCATCTGACTGTGGCTATGGCCTAAGTGATCAGTGACCAAGTGTGTGTGAGGTAATGTGTGCCATTTCTGGGTCTGGGCCCAAACACCCTGGGTGTCTGCTATTCTCTCATCTTTATCCTTTTCAGAACCGGAACACAGAGATGCCTTTGGCCCGGCTTGGACCATGCAGAGGAGGACCGTGTCCTAGGAGACAGCAGAGCAACAAGATGGAAGAAACCTGGGTTCCTGAATGACCACGTGGAGCAAAGACTCTCGCCAACCCGGGCTGCCCACCACGGCACTGTTTCATGTAAGAACATGTAAGAAACTTCTGTTTTCTCTAAGCCACTACATGTTTAGGTGTTTCTGGTTTTGTTTGTTAGTTACACTGGCTTTAGCCAGTTACCTGAACTAATGCAACCAGGGTATGGAATAGAGCTAAAAGCAGGAGTATTGGTTGAGAGTCTGAATAAAAATCAATAACAGTCCTAGATTTTCTTCTCCACTCACTGACGTCTGTAGCTCTCCCTCCTCCACCTTAGCAAAACCACGGAGGTCTACTCAGAGGAAATGTTTTACCCTCTGGCCTCAGGGGCACCAGGCTTAGTCGCAGGTGGGCATTAGATGCTGGAATCAACATGGGATTAAATATGCACAATACCATGAGCATTGAGGCTCCTGCCCTCTCAGCCCACAGAGCCCAAACTTTGTCTTCTGTCCTCTGCTCTAGAATGCTGGTAGCAGATTTATTACTCCAAACCCACATGCCAAGCAGGAGACTAGTAGATTCTTCTCGGGGAGAAATGGCCACCTTCTTCCCCAGAAAGATTTATAGGAATTCACATTTGGGGATTCCTACACAGTCACCGACAGTGAAGGCCACCAGTTGACAAGCCCTACTCATGCACACAGGCCTTCCAGTAGATGTTTTAGTGCCTCACTAAAGGATTTCCAGAAATTATCACAAAGTTGTTTTAACATGAAAGATGGATGCCAAACAGAAAAACAGAACACCTAGAAAACAATTTAGAAAACATAAAAAACATGCAGATAGAAAAAACTAAAACGATGCCACTAATATACTCAGAAAGATAAAAGAAGATTCATAAACGTGAAACAAGTGTAGGCTGTTTTTTTTTTTTTTAAAAAAAAGAGCAGTCACAGGACAAAAAAGATCCAATGAATTTTATTTAAGAAAAAACATAAATGATGATTCTACAGGAAGAATATAAAATTATAGGAATCCTCCAAAAGCTAGTATGAGAAGAAAAAGAGATAGAAAATAGGAGAAAAGAAGGTGAGAAAATTAGAAAATCAATCCAGAGATGCAGCATTTGATGAGTAGAAATTCCAGAAAGAAATAACAGAAAAACAGATTGGGGAAACATTTTTTAGGTAAATAATTTTTAAAAAACCATTCCAGAATAGATAGGCATGAGTTTCCAGATTGAAAGGACACCCAAAGCACCCTGTGAAATGGATGAAAAAGAATTCATACATAGCGTACCACTGTGGTGTTACAGAGCCCCAGGAATAAAAAGAAACTTCCAGAAAAAATTTTAAATAAGAAACACACAAAAAAATCAAGAATTAGAAAGACATGAGACTTCTTAATAAAATCATACCCTTGTGGGCAATGTAGGTATGCCTTCAAAATTCATAGCAGAAATGTTTTCCAACATGGAACTACATATCAAGACAAAATAATTACTCAAGTTTGAGGATAGAGATATTTACACACATGCAAGACTTCCAAAAACTTACCTTCTGAGCATTCTTCCTCAGGAAACTAGTGGAGGATGTACAGCAAAAAAATAAGGGCGTAAAAATCAAGAAAGAGGAAGATATGGGATCCAGGAAAACACAAGAAACTGGCAATGAGAATGCCCAGGATGATGGTTTAAAAAAAAAAAAACAGCAAGCTAGCAGCGGTGCAGTGAGCTCACAGAGCAATCAACACAGAGGGGGCAGGTCGGAAAGCTCCAGACCAGCAAAGGTATCTCCAAGGCAATTCAATTTACAGAATACTTTATGTGGTGATGTAAACTCATAGCAGAGCATGGGAATGAAACGTTCTAAGTACTTAAAAATATGGTAAATCAATAAAGAAAAAATTGTTTACTCCAAGAGAAATTTTAAATGTACAAATTAGGAAAAGTAATTATGGTATACTTCAAGATTCAGCTGTGAATAACATGTACAGAGTCACCATTGAATGGAAATGGAAACCCAGCAAGACACCATTCACCCCACCAAATTAGCAAAACTTAAAAAATCAGACAATATCAAGCGCTTGCAGTGAATTTGGTGGAATAGGGATCCCCCGTCCTCCACACGTACACAAACATACACACTTCTAACGTGAGTTTCAATTGGTGGAACCTCTTGCGATAATAAATTGTAATTATCTATAAAGTTGAAAATGCACATGGTCTACAACCCAACAATTCCACCCCCTGAGTATATACTTGACAGAAATGTATGTGTATGAATGTCCAAGGCAGCAAAAAACTGGAAACAATGGGAAGCAATTCAAATGTCCATCCACAGTAGAATGTGTAAATAAATGATAATATATTCATATAATGGAATAGTTCAAAGGAAATGATATGGTTCCTACTTCTTAAAGTTGGCAGAGATTACAGAGAGTTGGTTTCATTCTTCCTTCAAGAAGTCCTTCCAAAAAAAAAAAAAGAAGTCCTTCCAATTCCTCTGTCCCTGCCCCTGAGCATCTGTCAGGGGAGGAGAGATGCTTCGAGATCTGAAGCCTAACTGGCTTCACAAACAAAGGGACAAGAAGAGGACACATGTCAGGCTTTCTAAAGGGCATGTTTTGAAACCCTTCGTCTTAGACAAACCCTCAGTCTTAGTCTGCCTAGGATGCCCTCCTTTCCTTCTCAGTACCCACCTGTAACAACCTCTTCATCTTTTAAGGCCGTCCCTCCAAATCATTTGTCCATCCACCTGCTGAGAAAACTGAAGTTGAAAGCAGCCGAAGAATGTGCTTGGGGAACGCAGCCATTGAGAAGCAGCCCTGGCTCTCTTAGAATCTGTGTCCTCTTTACAGGCAGCATCCAAGACTAATTCACATCTGCATTCATACCACCTTTGAAGATGGTCCTTTGTAAACAGTAGGTGCTCAACAAATGCCACGTCCTCCCTCCAGGTCCTTAGGTAAGTTCAAACAAGAGTGTCGTAAAACTATATTTTGATGCTGCTACACAGAAAATGACCAGCAGATGGCAGCATTGAGCTCTCCTGGCTCCTAACATCCCACTTGCAGGTGTAAGGAAGAAAAGTTGGTTTTTCTTTTCCATCTTCCAAACTCTGCTGTCAGTGCCTCCCGAAGGCCCATTGCTCCCGTTTGAAACACCCGTCCTCCTTCTGCTTTGATGAAAAAATTTACTGAGCATCTGCGGAAGCTGAAGTTTGGGACACAGTGGCGGGAGGAGAGCACAGGGACATGCAACAAGGACGTGAACCCTTTTACTCTCTACAGAGACTTAACATGCCGATTCCCATGGCAAGCCTGTGGTACAGTGGCAGGGAAGGCGGCTTACTTAAGGTTCCAGTTTTCACTTGGGGAAACTGAGGCTCAGAGAGGCAAGGCGATGTGCTCCAGGACACACAGCAAGGTCAGATTTTCTGACTCCTAATTCAGTGCACCAAGTTAGTTTTACCATTAGTTTCTCAAAGGCAAAATCTACCCTGAAGGCACTTTCAGCTTAACATATGCAGATAGGAGATCTGAGAGTTAAAAAATAATGCAAAATGCCCCACCTCGTCCAGGCTCTCCTGTGGCTGCCCTGCAACCATAGATAAGCCTGCCTTTGAATAACTTACCCTCCAGGCACTCTTCACTTGGGGTCTGTGAACACCCTAGGAGTAGTATCCCCCATGAGCCGGGGAGATTATATATATATATATATATATGAGCACATGCATGAGTGTATGTATCCACACTTACATGTTCCCAGTTTCTTCACATGTCCCCACCAATAACTGTGCTAGTTATTCATGTATTATTCCTCAACTCCAAATTCACCCACCAATACCAGCTCTGTGCTGATGGGCAGAATTCCCATAGGATCTCTCCTGTACAGTAAGCATAGTGCTATAATGTAAGCTTTCTCAGTAGAGGGTGATGGGAGAACACTGCAGGAGGAAGGGGCTTCTCTTGCTGGCTTTGCCAGGTATAAGACATCCTGTGGCGCTCTGCCCCACCCACGTGCCCAGAAGGTCCTCCAGAGACCTTGCAGTCCTGCCTGGCCTGGTGATCATTTTCCCATGACCCTCCCAACCCAGACACTGTGCGTGCCATGGCACCCGCCTACACTGCCACTTGACCCCCTCTACATGCCCACATGCCTACCCAGCAGGTTGTGGCTCAGCTGTGCCCTGGAGGTTTGCTTCCTCCTTGTCCAGCAGCTGCAGACCAGCTCTGGCCCAGGCACCAGCTAATCTCTCAGCCTCCAGTGGGGGCCATGACACCTTCTCCAACAGGGTCTGATCCCCAGCCTGGGAAGGGGGCCCCCTTCCATGGGTCCTCTTCCTCAGTTGAAGGGAGAGTAGCCTTATAGGGTTCTGTTTACATCCTATAGTTATTCTTTTATCATAGCACAATATTCTTTAATTAAATTTCCATTTCTTAAACCCCTATGTGGTTTCTGTCTCCTGATTGGACCCAGATTGGGACTTGTGTGCTTGTGGCCCCCAAAATATTAAGATCCTGGGACTTCCCTGGTCCAGTGGTTAAGACTCCGTGCTTCCAGTGCAGGGGGCACGGGTTCGATCCTTGGTCATGGAACTGAGATCATACATGCCGCATGGCGTGACCAAAAAATTTTTTTAAAAAATCCAAAATATTAAGATCCACCATAACTAGACCCAGATAAAACAAAAATATAAAATTCTCAGCTCATTGCTGAGCACACAGAGAACAATAAATCTAAGTTTTTGTGTTACTACTGTATGCTGGGGATGGAGATCACTTCCCCTGTTGCCACAAAGGGTTGGCAGCTCTGGCAATCTCCCTTAAAAGTGGTCCCTCTTGCTTGTTTAGCTTGAGCTGCATTTTCTCCTGGTGTAGCAGTAAAATAACAAGCAATTAGAGCTATCATTTATAGAGCCCACACTTCATTTCAAGTGGTGTGCCAAAGGTTTTATATGTACTATTAGCTCCATTTTACAGATGAAAAAAAAAAAAAAAAGCAAAGGACTAAAGAAGTTAGGAACTTGCCCAAAGTTTCACAGCTGGCCCAGGAAGAGCTGGATTTTGAACCCCACTATATCCAATTCCAAAGCCCAAACTCTTAAAGACCATGATATGCTTCTTCATAGCAAACATCTATTGTTGTGTCAAGCTCTGTGCTAGACGATTCACAGTAGTTATATGTGTCTCCTATAACAGCTGTGTGTGATAAGCAGTTCTGTACATTTTATAGATGAAGAGACTAAATTTCTTACCCAAGGCCACTCAGCTAGTGAGTGTGGAGACAGGGTTTGATACTGGCCCTCAACTCCAGAGCCCACACTTTTATTTTATTGTTTTCATAATTTTGGAATTAGTAAGGGCTGTCTTTATTAAACAATAGCACAGGTATAAAGAATATTGTTGAAAGACTCGATTACACACACATAGACTGAATTACATACCCATATACATGAGTACACAGAAAACCTTACCCTAAACAAATAACATAATAATAATCTCTAATGGCAAAAGGCACCAAAAATAAATTTCAAAAACCAACAACAGCTTGGAAAAAAATTTTTTTTAAATATGTACAGTGTGAACTTCAGAGCCCACATTTTTAACGTCTATAGTGTACTATTTCCCGGGTCACATAATGGAAGTGATTTTGGGGGTGAGAATGTACCCTGACCTGGGGCCCATGATGGGTGAAACAATGGAAAGCACATGGTGCCTGACTTCATATTCAATGTCCATCAGTTGTCAGTCATGTCATATGTGTTACAAGATAGGAAGCTAGTAAGGGAGACCCATACCAGTAGATCTGTCTCTCTCCCCTCATCATTGCCCTACTGCACCTGACCTTAACCCTCACTCTAAGGAAGAGGGATGATCTGCAGGCACCTCTGTAGGACTGGTTTGGAGAGACTTAGGATCATCTCCAAACCTCGTCTAAGGAGGGGATTCCCTGACACTCAATGGGGCAGGCACGGCCCCCTAGAGCATCTTGTCAGCACCCCATGCTCTGATTCTATATTCATCAATGGTGTCAATCCTAGTGATTAGTCCCCTTTGTATGGTCTCATGATTGTTTACTAATTTAGCTCTAGGACCCTAGCAGCTGATGGAGAGAGGGAAATATGACACATTATAAGATTCAGAGTATTTGCAGGTTGCTAAGAAAAAGCAACTATTCTAGATAGTGAGGCCAAAGAGCATATTCACTTCGATGAGCGGTCCTCATGAAGAGGCCACTGTGAATGTAATAAGCGATGCCCTCAACAACATCCCTACAACAGATAGGGGCTCAACGTTCAAAACTGTATTTTGTATAATGTCCCTCAGTGTAGGTCGAAGGCCACCAACCAAAGCAGAAAGCATGAAAAGTAATTCTCCAGGAAGCCATGGGAGGTAGTCACAGCACAGAAGTCTGCTGCTCTGGCTGAATTGGTAATATATTTAAGAATACATGTCTAGAGATTGAACAGAATACATACTTTATAGGCACTTGTCCACAAACAGCATTTCTCTTAGCCAAGCTTTTGAAAAGTACTTTGAGTCTATGGGTTTTAGCTTCTACTTGCAGTGGTGGTGCTTTCCATGGCCAAATAAGAAATGAGCCACATGCCTTAATAATAAACTGGGCTGGAACTTTTATTTGATCGTCTTATGAAAACTCGTGCACCGACAAGAACATGTCCCTAAAGAGAAGGCCAACTCACACCCCCTCCAAAGTGCGTCAAGGGAGTCCTTGCCGGCAGAGCCAAGATTTGCTTTGGGAGGAACTTTGAGAGTTCTCTAGCAATGCAACAGATGGGTAATTGAGGCCCCACAGTTCCACATCCTAAAGTGTGACAGCAATAAAAATTAGCCTAGCGACATGGTAAAGTGGGTTGCTAACCATCTTCCCTATTTGGCCACATACGCAAAAACCTGAAGCACGTCTCATTTTGAGCAACAGATCTGCTAGTTAAACTGGTTGTGAAATGTCCTCCCAAAGTAACTAAATAAGGCAACTTACTATTTATAATTATTTTCTATACATCTCCCTAAAGTTGGAGGCTAGCTATTAAAATTATTATCTCAGATCCAGAATGTTTCTGGAGGTAATTAGATAGTAGTATCAATTGTCTATTAAGACCATTCCTGGTCCATGACATGAAAATGAGGTAATTTGCATCCCAAAGACTGCTTGGCTGTCTGTTTTCCAGTGCAGGGCAGGATGGCACTGTGAGACCACATTTAACTGCGTGCCTGGCACAGACACTGACCCTTCAGAACTGACACTGGCTGGCAGGCTGCACTAAGTCCAGCAAGAAGCAAACCTGCAGCTCATCCAAAAGTGGTTTCAAGTGATAAAGATAGAGTTAAGAATGACCTTCTATTTACTAGATGGGACCTTCTATTTACTAGACTATTTACTGCCCGATTCATAATTGTTGAATAAAGCTAGTTAGATCTTCAAAAAAAAAAAAAAGATCAAGTTAATGATAAAAGAAGCCAGGACACATCTTTGTTTGACCCAACTGGACATTATGAATAGTGTAGACCATAATTTTCCCTACATATTGTGTCAAAGGCTGGGAAAGGATCAGCAAAAGTCACAAGCCATTTAATACAATTTTTGGCAGATTTTGCCTCAAGACCCTATAAATTATAGCAGATTACTGTGCACACAGCTTGCAAGCTGTGCACGGAGAAAGTCAGGCTTGCAAATTGTTAAGCAAAAGCCAAGCTGTTGGATCTTGCTTGTACTTGCTGGAGTAGAGTGACCAACTTGTCCTGGTTTGCCAGAGACTTCTCCAGTTTGAGTCTGAATGCCCAGTGTCCTGAGAAACCCTTCAGTCCCTGGTAAACCAGGATGGTGGGTCACCCTACCTGGAGGCCTTCCATTTATTTCCCTTCCTGTTAGTCTCAGGGAAAATTGCTTGGTCCAATCTTTTAGCTCATGAGCTCTTCAGCTGCACATATTCTACTACTTAGCTCATCCACTGAGGCAGTTTTTTTCACTATAATTATAAATGACGTATTTTCTGTTTCCAACATCTCTAACTGATTCTTTTTATCCTCTCATATTTGAGAATATTAATTATGCTTACTTCAAAGCTCAGTACTGGTTGTCCTATTTGTTCTGTTTAATCTCGGAATCTGGAGCAGACAGCCTGGGGGGCAGAATTGTGCCTCACACACTAAGCTGTATGACTTTGCAGGAAGTTACTTAATCACTTATACCTTAGTTTAGTTTCCTCATTTGTAAAATGGGGATAAAAATAGTTCTACCTTAAAAGATTCTGGTAGGGTTAAAATTTTCTTTCTTTTTTTTTTTTTTTAAATGCCTGCAGTACATTTAGAATAGTGCCCGACATATAAATACTCAGTAACTCTTTCCTAGTGTTGGTGCTTCTCCAGTGACCTTTAATTTTTTGACAATGAATTTGTGTTTGCCTATGAGATTTCCTGCAAGAAATCTGCTTGCATAACCCACTCTGAGGAGGGGTGAAAACCATTTTGCAAATGTGTGTTCCACATTGCTTCCAGGGAGAGTGCAGAATGGGCTGGATGCCCCACCAGTGGATGCTCTTTTGGGTGGTCTTTGGGGCTTAGCTGCTACCTTTCCTCCCTGGTTTTGCCATCCATCTGGGCCCTGCGCTCTCTCTCACTCCCTTAATACAGCTTGCACCTGGAGCTTGGCCACCTTGTTTGCAAGGGTGGGATTTAGGGAGCTGTCCAGGAGTCAGCTCATCTAGCTGCTCACATGGGGATGCTTGTCTAACCTTCCCGGCAGTACTCCATTGGCCCCCTCTTGCTCCACGCCTCGCCTGTCTCCGGGCATGGAGTGCCCTTGTTGCTGTTCTCACTTTTTTTTTTTTTTTTTTTTTTTTGCGGTACGCGGGCCTCTCACGTTGCGGAGCACAGGCTCCGGACGCGCAGGCTCAGCGGCCATGGCTCACGGGCCCAGCCGCTCCGCGGCATGTGGGATCTTCCCGGACCGGGGCACGAACCCTTGTCCCCTGCATTGGCAAGCGAACTCTCAACCACTGTGCCACCAGGGAAGCCCTGTTCTCACTTTTGTAGTATATATTGTAGTATATATTGTAGTGTAGACATTCAAGAATATACCTAGTTGTAAAGCAACTGTACTCCAGTAAAAATTAATTTAAAAAATTAAAATTTTAAAAATAAAAAAAAAGAATTTATGTAATGTACGCTCATGAGCTGGGCTGTAATGTTAAATCTCGTTGTGTCTGCTTTCAGTTTCTTAGAAATTCCTCAGCACTTCTGATTCTCTGAACATGTGTCATCTTTTTTGAGGACACTAACTTTTTCCTTTCCTGTCATTTCTGGAGTTTGGGTCAGGTACTCAGTCCACTATGATGAAGAAGAAAGTCAGGATTTCTAGAAAAGATGAAAATTAAGCAGAATCTTGGAGAATGAATAGGAGCAACCTAGTGAAAAGGGAGAAAACGACACTGCAGGCTGGAAGACGGCAAGAGCAAAAGTATGGGGACACACATGACACGGTAGGGTAGCGGGGAAGGAGGGATTACAGGCACTTGACATTTTGAGAGAAATAGGACCTGTATGAGCTGCAAAGGGAGAGGCAGGGCATGGTCTTCTGTGCCAGGTTAAGAGGTTTAACCTTATCCTGGAGAGCTCCAGATGGTTCTAAAGGAATGGCATAGTCAGATGTGTGTCTTGTGCCACTCTGGAGGGTAGGTTTGAGTGGAATGACATTGGAGCCAGGAAGACAAGCTAGAAAGCTCCTGCAGAAGCCCAGGTTAGAAATCATAAGACCCTAGAAACTAGGGCAGTGGTACTTACGGGATGGAGAGTAGGGGTCAGTGCAATAAATATTTAGGAAGAAAAATCTACAGACAGGGAGGATTTTCTAATAGTATTGGTTTTCTTTAGGTAGACTAGAAAGAGACTTCAGTCTTCTTCCAGTACGGTCATATGTTTTTGTAAAATTTGCAAAAGTAAGCTATTTTCGCTGCAAATAGTTAATATTGCTGGTAGTATCATGTAAATCTTTACAACTATTGTCAAAGTTGGAAATACTTCTACCAAGTTTCATGTATGAGCTATGAGCTTTCAGGGCATTTTAAGTTTTCTTGTGCAGTGTCTAATCTTAAATACTTCTTGAATCGATACAAGTATTTTCCAGTTTAACATGAATGTTCTGATTGTGGTGGTGAATTGAGTTTTGTGTTATCCTTGTAGATATAAGTATTTCATATAAAGTTATCATGAAATTTGATATTTTCTTAGTCATGCCTCTGGAATTTACAGACTTCATTAGGATGAAATACACCAGAGAAGCCAAGATGCAATCTGATACAGTGAGATGCATGAAGCATTTAATTTCACATGCAGGCATGCTTTGATTTGCAGTACTCCCGCAGTTTGTGCCTTATTACACAAGAGTTTAATAAAATATATTCCCTGAAATTGTTCAAAAAAGATGTATGTATATATGTGTGTGTGTTATCATTGTATAGGTTACCTTATCAAGTATATTCCCTATAGGAAAGAACTTTTCTTTTTTTTTCTTTTGATTGAAGCATAATTGACTTACAATGTTGCATGAGTCTCAGGTGTACAGAAAAGTGATTCAGATATACATATATATAAATATATCTATATAAATATAACTATATACCTATTCTTTTTCATATTCTTTTCGATTATAGGTTATTACAAGATATTGAGTATAGTTCCCTGTGCTATACAGTTGGTCCTTGTTGGTTATTTTATGTACAGTGAGAGAACTTTTATTTTAAATAGGCATGGACAAGAATAGACTTACATGCTTAAAATTTTATACATACAGTGGTTGAAAGAGTTTTCCATAGATCAATTTCTGGCTCTATAAATGTAGAGTCTGGTTCCTCCTCTACTACCTACATATTTCTGAGAACAGATGCTATTTGGACACATTTATTATTGAGATACCAACTCTGGCTCAATTGGCTGAATCAGAACAGTGTTCCTAAAAGCTATTCCCACACTGGGAAGACTAGCAGTAATGTAATTACACATAGAAGTGACTGCTAACAACATAAACATATCCTACTAAACCCAAACTAAATGTATCTCCAGCTCACCTTTCCCTAGCCAGACCCCCAAGTGCCCATGGACACTCCAACTCACGGGAAGGGCTTGAAAAGAACTGAGATGGAGGAGAAATCAGAGTAGAAAGGGGCTGCCATCTTAACTATTTGCACCTAAAATAGCTTACTTTTGCAAATTCCACAAAAACATAGGACCACGTAAAACATTGCTAAGCCTCTCCCATGAGGAGTCCATGGAAACAAGGGGCCCTGCAGCTTCGTGGTGAATCTTCCTAATGTACAGGACTTGGAAGGGGATCCTGGCAAAGGGAAATCAAGTAGCTACCAGAGCTCTAGCCTGGATGCCTTGGCAGAAGGTGGTATCTCACCTGAGATATAGGACCCAGAGGAAAAGCAGGTTGAGAGGGAAAGATGGTTAGTTCATTTTTTGACATTATAAGTTGGTGATTTTGGAGGGATATTCTGGTAAATGTATCCAGTAAGCAGTTATTTATTCATACATTTTTAATTCTAGTATCACTCCCCTGTTTAAACAAAGAAAATTCAAACAATCCAAAGGTAGGTAGGAAAAGAGAAAAAAGAAACCAAGAGAAAGCATATGTCACATGATATTCAAATATTAAGCCATCTGTATGGCCTGTCTGCTGACCAATTAGAGACTCGGAAGAGGTCCTGGAAGGCCTCCCTGTGACAAGCACTGCCTCTTTTGTTGCTAGATCAGGGGAAGGTCAGGGGTGGGGGTAATGTAAGGTCTCAAGGCAACAGCTATTTACCAAACAGGACAGAAGAATTTCAATTTGTTATGTCAATTTGTTCTAGTTGCATATTAGTGTATCAGTCCTGAGGGCATATATATATATATATATATATATATATATATACACACATACATACACACACACACATAACAATAACAAAAAAGGGGCAGAAATAAGTCCCAATATTTCTGTAGTCATTATCAATATAAACTGATTAAACTCACCAATTAAAAGCAGATACTTAGATCTATTTTTGCATTTGTGGAAAAAAAAATTTATGTCATTTCCAAGAGAAAAACCTAAAGAACAATATAGTAAGAGTGAAAAAGAGAGAGAGAAAACATATACTAGACAAGCACTATCTTAGATAGCAACATTAAGAGCAGGCATAATAATTTTTTAAGGAGAAAAGTAATAAAAGGAGATAGTCACCAAAAGATAAAACAATTATGAACTTGTATGAACCTAATAATGTGTTCTCAAAATTATAAGGCAAAATCAGACTAAATTATAGGCAGAAGTTGACAAACTACAAAAAAGTGGAAAATGTTAAACTGTCTCACAAACCAATGGATTGAACAGAAAAGAACCTCAGGATAAAAACAATTTAAGTAACCAGATTAGCAAACTGGATGGAGAGGTATATAGAGAGAATCTTGCACATGTAAAGAGTGTATATACATTTACAAAAACTGGGACATTCAAAGTCTGTTTACTAGAAAACAAAAAGTCTTAACAAATTCTAAAAAGAGCACATCTCTCATCTCCAAGAATTAGAGTTAGAAATCTATGACAGAATATTTTTTAAAAAGCCATAACTTTCAAAACAAAGTTGGAAAACACACTTCTAAATAGTCCATGAATTAAGGATAAAATTCTAGTGGAAAAAAACCCAAAATATTTATAACTAAGGCATAACAAAAGCATGGCATATTAAAACTTGTGATATGTAGTTAAAGCAGGATTTAAAGGGAGATTTATGCTCTCACATAAATATTAGAAAACAACAACAAAAGATTCTGAAAATAAATAACTCTAATATTCAACTCTAGAAACCAGAAAAAGAACAGCAGAGCAAACACAAAGAAAGTAGAAGGAACAAAACTATTGATACAACGATAAAAGTAGAAATTAAAGGAATAGATAATTTTTTAAAAAGAATTAACATGATTTTAAAAATTAGAAGGATATTCATTGCAAAGTCTGGCAAGACTGATCAGAAGACTTTCTGCAGTCCAGTCTCTCACCTGCGTCTCATTTACCCCAGGTATCCTTTTTGCAAGCCTCTACTGTGTGGGGTGTTTACAATTTAATTTTTTTCTCCATTAAAGAAGAGCTGTGTTTAGAGCAAAGGGATTTTCTTTTGCACCTCTTCCTGTGGCACCTAGCACAGGGCCGGTTACGTTGGCTGGGTCACGCTGGCTGTATTCAACCATTGTCAGTTGAATAAATCGATGTAAGAAAGATGACAGTACTGTACTACTCAAGAGCTCTACAGCACTTGACCTTTTTACAAGGCACTTACTTTCCCTTGCTTCTTTTGATGTTTGCCTCAACCCTGAGCAACAATGAAGCAGAGGTTCCTTTCCAGATTTTTATAGATTGTTTTGAAAATTTTATAGGCGAGAAAACCAAGGTTTGGAGAACGCATAGCTTGCGAGTGTCAGAATGGGAACCAGAACCCAAACACCAAATCTAGTCTTCCTCCACGTGGTGTTCCTACCGAGTCATAAAAAGCACAGTGGTAGCTATTCACCATTTTGGCCTCGAGGGTCTCAGTTCTAAGGCAGAAAAGTTTGCGCTACAAATAGAAGGAATTCCACCCTAAATGATTTGTTTATTATCTTTTAAAGTGTTATATCAAGAAGCGTTCGCTCAGCCACGAGAAAAATGAGCCATCCAAAGAAGCTCGCTTTTTCTGCAGCGGGGGAGCAGGCAACGCCGCAGGGCGCGGACGCAGGGTGTCCAGGCAAAAGAAAGGGCTGGGTGGGTGCCAGGTGACCTTCCCGGACGAAACCCCCAGCCCAGAGAGAGCGCCTGGTAACAGAGGACCCCCGGAACGCCGCCAGTTCGGTCGGGGGCTTCACACTGGCGCCTGCTCCTGTGCCGCCGCAGGCGTCCCCACCCGAGTAACAACAACCCTGGGAGAGACGCCTTGTGCCTCTGACCTTCCGCTCTTCTTCAGCTCCGGGGCGCGTTTCCTCCGAGCAGCTCCCGAGCCTTTGGCCTGAGTTTCATTCCCCCCCCCCGCCCGCCCAATCATCTCCAAAAAATGCAGTCCAGTCCCGAGAAAGAGCCGCGCCTTGGGGGAGGTAGGGGTGTTGGACAGGCTGCGGAAGATGACTGGATCCCCAGGGTTCATAGCTGAGCTGCGGCCAAGGCTGCCGCAGGGCACGGCTTGCGTCCAGCCCCCGCACGCCGGCCTTCTCTGCGGCCCACCTCACCCGGCCCAGTCCCGCTCCTTGCACTATTAAAACGCAAGCTGGACCAGCAGTTTTTTTTTTTTTTTTTGAACAGCCTCAAACGAGCAACAATCTAAAAGTCCTTTCGTAAAGAGCTAAGTAATTAAGAACGGTGACGCACAAGACCGCTAGTATTGTGAAGTGTTTAGGAAGAACCAAGTTGATCCAGGTGCGCTTGCATGCAAAGACCCTCCAAGATCTACTGAGTAAAAAAGCGCGTTGCAGAAAAATACAGCAACACCGTTTTGTAGACAGTACATCTACGTAATGTATGAAAGGCAAGCCTAAAAGTGGGCTGGGGGAATGAAGAGTGAATCTGTTTTTTAAAAATATTTATTTAATATATAATATCAATATAAATAAATATATTCATATGTTGCGTAGGTGACCTTTTTTCAAAAAAATAAACTTTATTTTTTAGAATAGTTTTAGATTTACAAAAAAGTTCAAATAGAGTTCTCATAAACTCCAGTTTCTGCTCTTACTATCTTTTATTAGCATGGTGTTTTACTACAGTGAATGAGCCAATATTGATGCATTATTATTAATTAAACTCCATACTTTATTCAGATGTCCTCAGTTTTTAGCTAATGCCCTTTTTCCAGGATCCCATCCAGGATACCACGTTACATTTAGTTTGCGCATCTCCTCAGGCTTCTCTTGGCTGTGACAGTGTGTGTCTCAGATTTTCCTTGGTTTTGATGCCCTTGACAATTTTGAGGAGTACTGATCAAGTTTTCCGTAAAATATCCCTGAACTGGGATTTGTCTCATGTTTTTCTCACGATTAAACTGTGATTATGTATACTTGTGAGGAAGACCACAATCGGTACATACTATCACTGCTGATTTAACATTCTTGATGTTGACCTTGATCATCTGGCTAAGGTAGTTGGTCGCGGTTTCTGCACTATAAAGCTACTCTCCCACCCCCATCTCCATTTCCATACTGTTATGTCACCTTTTTAACGTAGAGAGGGTCACCTTTTTAATGTACACAGTCACTAAGTAAGGTACACTGGGCTGGAGGGGGCTTGGGTAAATCCCCTCCCCACGAGTGCGGCGCAGGGCAGGACCGGTCGCAGGAGGCGGTGGGGAGAACGGGCTCCTCGCCAACCTCCGGGCGCCTGCTGTATCCTCCTCCCGCGACGGAAGGCCGTGTAGCTTCCTCCCCCTGCTCAGGGAGGTTGCTCGCAGCCTGCGTGCCCAGGACAGACCTAGCCTGGGGGCGGGGCCGCGAGCAGGCCACGCCCCTAGGGCCCGCCCCGCCCCGGCGCACGCGGCTCCGCCCCGGGGCGCGTTGGGGCGGCGGGAGAGCGGAGTTTTCCGCCCAGCGGCTCCTCCTCCAGACCCTCCCTGGCTGCTGAGCAGCTCGCGGGTCCCGAGTGCCCAAGGAGCCCCGAGAGCGGGAGTGGAACATAACTCGAGGCCGGTCCGAGGTGCCGCGCCTGGGACGCCCGCAGAGAGAGCCGCTGCTACCCGCGTCCCCGTTCGCCCCCTGCGGTCCCCCACCCCGGTGGCCAGTGGCTAGGTGAGTGAGGGTTCCCCGGCCTGCTGGGGGCAAGGGACGGGGCGGTGGCAGGGTTACGCGGCCCCCGCCGGAAGGCCCGGACTGTTCCTCGCCCCCTCCCGGTCCCGCCCTGCGGCTTCCTGGTTACACGGCGTGGGGGTAAGGGGGCGGGTGTCGGGCTGGTCCCGGACGGGCTGAGTCGGCCTGGCTGCCCAGCTAGGTCAACGGCGGGGAGCCCTCCCTGTGGGGTGGGAGGTGCACAGGCGGGGCCCCCAGTGGCCAGGGCCACGTGATTGTGCTGCTCCGCCGGAGTCTGGGGCTCAGGGCCTGGGCCGGATTGGGACCGGGTGAACCTGCGACAAGAAGGCGACTGGCTGGTGTGGGGATGGCCGGTGGCCACGGCCCCTCTGACCCCGCTGAGTTCTCGGGAGTGTGTGTACCCTTCTGGGAAGGGCTTATGTTGAGGAGAGCTAGCAGAGGAGGCTGCCTTCAGGAACTTTCCTCCGGAACTGGAAAGACGGAAATTCCTGGGAGCTGCTAGTTGGAGTTGATTTGTAAGGCACTCTATTTGAGAGAATGCGGGATCCATCACAGGTGCTGTGTTCACCTGTGTGTTTACTTTCTCTGCCTTTCCCCCATTTCAACCTTGAGCTAGTTTCAGGGAGGGATTCTTGACTTTTACCTCCCGCTGGCCTCTACCCAGTCCCCTGAAGATTTAAAAAGGTAGAAACGCATCTGTTGGCTTAAAGGAGAGTTGTGCAGTTCATCAGCTTGAGACTTTGGGGAGGAGAAGCTAAGCTAGACAGTTCTAGCCCAAGCTGGGAACAGTTTGCCTGGCACATTTCTGTCCCTGCCCCTCTAATCAGTGACCTTTCTTTGGAGATTGGATGTTTTAGGACCGACCTGGGGTATCTGTGGTAGCCCGCCGCTCTGCCTTCCCTCCCTGCCTTCACTTTGCTCCCTGCTGCTTTGACCTGGGCATGGAGTGGCCCTGTGAGGGGTGAGCCTCTGCCCTGCCCCACGGCAGGGACAAAAGTTTACCGGGCAGTTCCAGGCTGAGTCCAGGAGCTGGACAGGTAGGGTGTGCTGTCTTGCTCACCCCCGCTGGCTTTCATTATGCTCCTGCATTCCTTCCTTGTTTCAGTCAGTTGTTGGGGATTCCAGTAGGATTAACAGGGCCCCTTCCCTCAAGGCACTGTTCATGCTACCAGGTGTTCCCTGACAGGAGAGGCCAGGTGAGGTGCCAGGGCTATTTGTTGCCCTGGCATGGGGTGCTCACTACCTCGGGCTCCTGCATCCCTCCCGAATCTCGCCTCTTACTAGTCTCTATGCCTTCATTTCCTCATCTTTAAGTGGGGGGTAATAATAATACCTACCTCACAGGGTTATTGTGAGGATTAAATGAGTTAATATACTTAACAACCATACAGCTCAGGCACTGATCTGAACAGGTGGTGACTGGTGCACCATACCTCTGTGTCCCAGGATAGACGTAAACCTTACAGCAGGGCCTGATGCATGAGTAATTATCTGTAAGAGTCAACAATAATAATAACAATAGCTATCACTCCCTTCGTGCCCTGAAGGTCCGAATTGAATTACTCTCCTTCTGACCTGTTCCTCTGTTTTAGCTCATGCTGTTCTGCCCTCCTTCCCCCAGTTCTGCCCGTTATTCACCACCCTCCTGGGAGCCATCCAGGTGCCTGGAGCAGGAAGGGACAAGACATGCTGTGAGCCCATGCAGCCCTCCTCCACTCCTTTGACATCACTTCTCAATACTCACCTTGGAGTAATAATTATATGGCCACAAGTCTTCTCTCTGCCCCGTTTTCTGTGTCTGGAGGGTGGGGGGTATTTCTCATTCATCTCTTGGTCTCACAGCATCCAGAAGGGACCTTGCCGAATGTCGGTACTCAGTAGATGTTAGCTAAGTGAAAGAGGCAGGCCAGGGAAGTAAGGTTTCCCTGTTCTTAAAATATTTTACTTTGGAAGCTGAATTTGGATAGGCCAAAAAAACACAACAATTTGGGAGAGTGAGATGGAAGTGAGTCCAGACTGAGAGGTGGGCCTAGGAACTGGCTGAGAGGCCAAGTGGAAGTCCCCTTGGACTCCTTTATGTCTCCAGGGCAAGGATGGTAGTCAGGTCTCATCCTAGATTGCTGCACCTAAGATCCATTAGTGATGCCTTGGCCACGTGATTTTGGGAGGATGGGTAGTTTGAGGTGATAGGAGTGAGAATTGAGCCAGAATAGGTGAGTGTGGGTTTTTCTTGGGAATTCACTGGGGGGCGGGGGGAAACCTGTATGGGCGGGAGGTGAATGTAGAAATGAAATCTGTGCCGAGTGCTGGATGTTCAGAGGACCCAGGGTCTTTGCGGAGCTCCCCTTTCTTCCTATTCCTTCCTCTTCTCAGCTGCTGTCTTTTCCCTCCTGCTAAACCTGAAGCAGTCCCTGATACTTGTCCCATGGGGACCACTGGAGGAAGATTCTGTGTATAGGTGTATTTTACAATCACAGCCAAGCAAACTGACTCAGGTTTCTCTGAGTTTTTCTCCTCAGCACCCTGTGAGCCCATTGCCTGCAGAACATCAGGAATCTGAGGGCTACCTAAATAGAAAAGCTCTTAGGGGAAATGAAGAAACCAAAGTTTCCTTGTTGGGAATTTGCATTTTTTTTAAAAAATATTTTATTTTCTTTACTCTTTTTTTTTTTGTGGTACGCGGACCTCTCACTGTTGTGGCCTCTCCCGTTGCAGAGCACAGGCTCCGGACGCACAGGCTCAGCGGCCATGGCTCATGGGCCCAGCCGCTCTGCGGCATGTGGGATCTTCCCGGACCGGGGCGGGAACCCGTGTCCCCTGCATCGGCAGGCGGATTCTCAACCACTGCGCCACTAGGGAAGCCCGGAATTTGCATTTTTAAAAGGAGTTGTGAAATTCAGTGGCGCTTTCTAATAACCCTGAAACCATACCATATTAAGCCTACTGACCCTGAGCCCGGTACCCCATGAAATAAAGGTCTGATGTCACATGGTGGTTTGTAGTTGGGAGAATCCTGACAGTGCAGCATGAACAGTCACTTGAACCACAGCTGACTTTGCTCCTGATGTGAGAAAGTAACAGGTGAGGCCAATGGAGGGGTGAGGAGACAGAGTTCTCATCCGTGCTTGGTATCCTGGGACAAGCCACATAGCCACACAGAGTTCCAGCGTTCTGGGTGGTAAAATGCCTACCTCACATGGTTGTTTGCACGATCTGGTGAGGTGATGTTTGCAAAAGGGGTTTGAGATCAGTTAGGGGGTGGTAATGGCAGTGTTGATATCTTGGTTGTGTTCCTGCGAGGAATCTTGAAACTGGGGGTGGAGTGTGCAGATGGCAGGTAGCTGACTCCTGGTTCTGTGATCTCTGAATGTCTAGTCTTCCAGGGGCTTGTGCTCCTGAAGGTCCCACTGCCTTAGCAGAAAAAAAGGGGGAGGAATCACTCCTGAAATTGAGAGGGAAGTCAGGAGCCCCCAGCCTCTTACACCTGTAGCGTGGGGAGAGACTGGCTTAGAGGACAGTGTGAGGGACGAGGAGAAACTCAGAGGCTGATAACAGGGAGCCAGAGGGAGTATATGGCAGATTAAGCCTGGGGAGTGGCATCCCTTGGGGAAAAGGGTGTGTATGTGGGGGGCTGGTGATAGCAGACATCAGCTTTCTGTGTCCACCTAAAAGGTCACGGCTATTTTAGGAAGCGGGTGACAAGGGATATTTCTATTGAACTCAGTGTTAGTGAGTATCCACTGTTTGCCAGCCCTATGCTGGGAGCACAAAAGCTGAGGCCACCCCTACCCACCCTAGGTTGTCCCCTGCCTTTTCTGTAGTACAGATGTAAAATAATTTATTCAACTTTTCCCCCATTGCTGGGTATGGAGACTGTTGACTGTTTTTATAGTTTGAAATGGTGTTGGAGTAAACAATCTATAAAATCCTGTTTGGAATGTCATTAAATGTTTTATTTATAAGGAAGAGTTCACATTTTTATGATATTAAGTTTTTCCAAATCAGGGGCAGATTACAGGCCTTGTGATGTAGAATGTCTTCATTAGATACTAAGAATAGGATTCTAATTGGATATGCTGGAGATATATATATATATCATAAAATGTATGTCATATAATTTGGAAATTATTTGTTAATAATTTTTTTAATTCTTACTCTTTTTTTCTGTTTGTTGGTCATTCATTCAACCTTTATTGTTACTCATTTCTTTTTACTTCTGGCTTATTTTGTTGCTCTGCTTTTAACATCTAAATTGGTTCATTTATTTTTAGTCTTTTAATTAAAAAAGTATGTAAAGCTCAACGTTTTCCTCTGAGTACAACTCTAGCCAATGGGCCTTTGTATGAAATGCTCACCTTTCCATTGCTTTCTAGTACTCTGTAGATCAGTTTTGACCCGAGGATTTTTTAGAAGGCAGCATCCTGAATTTTTGAGTAAGTTTTGTGGGGGGTATGGTCATATTTTAATGTTGACTGCTAGTTTTATTGAGTGAATGTGCTCAGCAAAATCTCTTGTTGGACTGTATTAAGATTTTCTTTGTGGCCAGCTACACAATCAATGTGAAAAGGTTTCATGGACGTGTACTCTCTGTGGGATACAGACTTCAGATATATCTGTGATCTTGAGGTTGCCCTCTGCATCCCTGCTTATTGAATCTTTTTTTTGAGTCAAGCTCAACTTATATTTGTCTTGGATTTATGAATTTGGCATGCATGTTTGGTGTATACAGGTTTATTAAGCTTACCCTTGTGGATTGTACCTTTTGTCTTTTGTTGCTTATTCAATGCTTTTGGCCATTGGCCTTAAATTCTGTATTAACTCTTTTTAGGAGCATATATCGCCAAGAATCTGGGAGAATCCCTTCTTCTTTACAGTCCTAAAATTAGTAACTAAGTGCGTTTTATAGGACAGTAAGTGAAAGGCTCAGAAATTTGGAGGCAGGCGTCAGTCAGGGAGGGGGTAAGCCGCATCCTTTCGTTTCCACTCAGACTCATGCAGAGTAGGTAGTAATCAGGCTGCCCCCGCTTGCTTCTGAGTCAGGATTACTACTGTGAGCTCCCCCTCCTTGCCTGTCCCAGTGGCCCCCATGATAGCCAGGTTTTAGGAGGGATGGATAAAAGGAGATCTGTCTGCAACGCCCAGGGATGGGCCTGGGTACCACTCCTCTGCCTTTGTGTTTGGTTCCCCCCCATCCCTTAGGTCCAAGGAGGTGGACGGCCGTGACTCGCAATTACATTTCCTTCTTCATCTGAAGTGGCAAGATGTACTTTCTCTGTTCCCCAAGGGATATGACAAAACAGTACACAAAAATGTCCCAGGGCCAAATGTCAGGTATAAAGACTTGGGCCACAAGTTTTACACTCGTTTCTATGCTTGTGTTTTAAGTCACATAAACTATTTCAAGGGACTAGAATGGCCTAAGCCCTGTTGTACCATGGATTCCTAGGGAGTAGTTTTCCAAGTGTTGTGTTTCCAGATGGCTGAGAAATGGTTGGAAAAAACCCTCAGTTTGCAGAGGCAGGATTATTGGAAAGTCCTCAACATGTTTTTAATATTAATATTTCCACTTCTGGTTTTTCTTTGTGCTTACCTAGTATGTCTTTGCCTTAATTTTTAACTTTTCCTTCTCGTTTAAAAAAAAAAGTGTTTCTCTTGTAATCAGCACATGACTGGGGTTGGGGGACATGGCAGAAGGCAGTGATAATAGCAACAAACCGAATTTGGTCATTTCTGTCTTTGGTAGAGAATTCAGACTGTTTGCATACCAGATAGTCTTGATTTTATTTCTTGTGTCTTGTTTTCTGTTTATTATTATTTACTAGGATGTTGTTTCTTTCCTGATTTCTGCTGTCTGGGTTAAGTTTCTCATCATTCCTCTTCCTTCCTCTTCCCCACCCACTTGCATTAGGATTCAGGTTTGGCCATGATTTAAGAGAGGAGTTTCTCTATCTCCAGAAATTGGAGTCCAGAGTTAATAAGTGTCTGTTCCATGAGGTTGTCCAGGCACGAGGCTCCTTATGAAAAGTTGCTCCCAGCATTCTCCAGGGCTTTGGTTTTCAACCTTGAGCATGTTTAAGAATAACTGGGAAGGTTTGTTAAAACACAGATTCCTGGGCCCCACCCCTAAAGGTTCTGATTTAGGGGGTCTGTGATGAGGCCCGAGAAATTTCCTTTCTGGCAGGCACCCAGGTTGTGCTGATGCGGCCAGTCTGGGGACCACACTTGGGCAGTGCTTCTCTGGGTGCTTCCCTTACCTGCGAGGCCCAGGACAGCAGACTCCCTGACAGGGCCCTGCCTCGCTGCCAGGGAGACTTGGAAACATAGACCTTATTTGGGGCTGCCATGTGCCAGGCTGCAGGTAGTGTTCTGTCATGGAAGCAAGAGGGGGCAGATGGTTGAGGGGGGCGACGACCGAAGTTTCTGGAACACCACCCACTGGTGTCCTCAGTCTGAAGCTACTCCTGTGCTTGTCGGTTTTGCCACTGGCTGAGCCAGCCTTCCTCGGGTTAGGAAGTAGGAATGGTATCTTGTGACCGGGGCAAGCCCGCAGGCAGTGCAGCGGGTGGCAGCCTCCGATCCTGAGGGCTGGTGACTAAACAGGCAAGTTGCTGCTGCTACTTTGCTCATGCTCTGAGGGTCTCGCTGCTTCGAGGCCATTCCCACCAGTGAGGTCTGGCAGCCATTCGTTCTGCCACTTGGAGTCACCTCCTGATCTTAGAGGCCCCTCGGGATGCGGGGGCAGGTGTCCCTCCAAGACCCAGCTTTGGGATGGAGAGAGTCCTACTGTGCTTCCTTCTCCCGACTTTTCTTCATCAACTCCAGGTGTGACACACCGGTGTCTGTTTCCTGGAGAGCTTGGGGACAGAGGCCATTTGAATCCTGAACTGAGTTGGGCTGTTGGTCAGCGCGGCTCCTGATACCCTGGAGAGATCAAAACAAGTGGCTGCCAACCCCTGCTCTCTGCTCTTGTTAACTCATGGGGGTGAACCTGGGGAGAAGCAATGTCACAGAGGCTTCCCTGGGCAGAGGATGCTTTCTCTGTGGCTTGAGGATGTGGGGCTTTATTTGGAGGCAGCAGAGTCAGCTTCTCATTCTGTCTTTCCCAGTGTAGCCTTTACATTTCCAAGTCCATTCTCCAGCCCAGGAAGGTGGAATGGCGCCCAGAAGCGTGAGTGGAGGGGAGCCAGCCAGGGCCGCGATGCATTGGCCGGGAGGTCGAGAAACATGATTTGAGTCTTTGTCCTGTCCCAGCCGATCCTGAGAGCCCAGGCAGGCCTTGCTCTCTAGGCCTCAGCTCCCACCTCAGTAAAACAAGCTGGTTGAGTCAAAGACTCTCCTGAAGGCCCCTTCCAGCCCTGATATTGTAGGATTCCTGTGTAATCCAAATGCCAGCACACTGGGAATTGGCTTTATTTCTTAAAAATAATTTTTATTTATTTATTTATTATTGGCAGCATTGGATCTTCATTTTTGCCCACGGGCTTTCTCTAGTTGCGGCGAGTGGGGGCTACTCCTCGTTGCGGTGCGCGGGCTTCCCACTGCAGTGGCTTCTCTTGTTGCAGAGCACGGGCTCTAGGCACGCAGGCTTCAGTAGTTGTGGCATGCGGGCTTGGTAGTTGTGGCTTGCGGGCTCTAGAGCTCAGGCTCAGTAGTTGTGGCGCACGGGCTTAGTTGCTCTGCGGCATGTGGGATCTGCCCTGTCCAGGGCTCAAACCCGTGTCCCCTGCATTGGCAGGCGGGTTCTTAACCACTGCACCACCAGGGAAGGCCTGGCTTTATTTCTAAGAGGTGTCTTTCTGCGGGCTCGGTAGTTGTGGCTTGCGGGCTCTAGAGCTCAGGCTCAGTAGTTGTGGCGCACGGGCTTAGTTGCTCTGCGGCATGTGGGATCTGCCCTGTCCAGGGCTCAAACCCGTGTCCCCTGCATTGGCAGGCGGGTTCTTAACCACTGCACCACCAGGGAAGGCCTGGCTTTATTTCTAAGAGGTGTCTTTCTGAGCCTGCTTGCTCAGTTTAACCCCTTGGTCAGGCCTGGACACTGGTCCGTGGCCACTCTCCAGCCTGCTTTGTCCGGAGCTTCTCCAGGCTGGGCCGCCCCAGGTGCCAGCCCTCGGAGGGTAGAGTCTGAGGCACTGTCTGGCTAATGATTGACATGGGCTCCAGCTATTCCTAATTCATGGGTGTGGGTGAGGAGTTGAATGTTTAACAGCACTTTCTGTGGGCTTTTTGTTCAGTGCCTGGGAAAGAATGGTCAGGGTTGGTGGAATGCTGCCCTGGGGCTCCCTGGCTTGCTCCTGGGGCCTGATGGCATCTGTGACCCACACCTCAGAGGTGAGGCAGTACCCCAGCAGAGTCAGGGATGTTCATACGCCCTCTCACATAACTTGAGGTTCTACCTTGTCGTGGGAGGGAGAGAGGGAATGTCTTAGATCGGTCCTTTCTGCCCCCAGAATTCCTGGAGCCTCTGTACCAGAAGTTCTGACCGAAGAGGTCATTGGGACAGGTGCCACCAGGGTATGAAGGAGATGAATCAGGGCACACTGGTGTCCTGTTGGTTTGTGTCAGGGACCTTGCTGTGTCCTGCCCCATACTGGCCAGTGGAGGAGGAGAAGAGAGGCCTGTCCTATAGCCCGGGCACTGACTTTCTCACTGGGAGGCCTAGTAAAAGTAATTCTGGCTCGGGCACTAGTCTGGCGTGTGATCCTTGCTTGTCAAGAATTATCCCTGAGCCTTAGTTCCCTTGAGGTGATAATACCTCTCTTGCAGGATCATTTCAAAGGTTAATGAGGTGATATATAATGAGGTAATATATGTATTAATACCTGTAATAGGTACTGGAAAAGGGGGGAAGTATTATTAGAGCACTAAGAAGACATAGAAAACATTTTAGGCCAAGTGCTGGTAAGTTCCAGAAAGGGAGATCATCGCTGTGGGTGGAGAGATCAGGGTGGGCTTCCTGAAAGAAGCGGGGCTCCATCTGGCTTAAAGGAAAGCCAGAATTGATTTAGGCTTAAGGAAGGCACAAAGGAGACAGGAGGACAGACCAGGTAGAGGGACTGTCTGAGCAGAAGTTCTGAAGATGGAAAGTGCTGAGGTTATTGGCTTGACTGAGCTACAGACATGCATTTCCTTCATTCTTTCCATCACACGGAGGCCTCCAGGGACCTTCCATTTTCTTGCCATGGCACAGCCCAGGGCCGGTTGGCAGGCTTTAGCATCCCACCTGCACAGTGATCAGCCCCACCTGAGATCTGAAAGAGCATCTTCTCCTCCAGTGTGATCTGCAGATTCTGACGGGGATTTCTTTTCAGTTTCCAGCTGAACAAGACTGGCTGGGGACTTGGTCACCATTAGAAGAGCAGCCCTTGATAAGTGCTATTTGAAGGAGAGGTTTCCTGGGGCTTCTAGAAGCTGGAGTATATACTCTCTCGGGTCTTCTAGGTTTGAAGGGACTGGGCCTTTCCAAAGGCATTTGAACAGGCCCCAGGACTGTAGAGGCCCAGGGACTCCCTGCTGCCTTTAGGTCTTTAGTCTTGTGCTCCACCCCTCTCCCCACCTCTTATCTGGCAGGGCCCTGGATGAACATCTGTTCCTTTCATTACAAATACGGGTACCTTCAGGGACAGCCCTCGTGGGGACAGTGGGCAGCCGAAACAGGCATCCTGGATGAAGGGGCAGCTGCTGCAGCCCTAGCTGTGTGCCACCACGTGGGAATGTAGGACCCTTGTTGCCAGGTTTCCTGTTTTTCCATTTAAAACAAAATTTAAGTTGGAGAGTCTCTTTTGTGGCCTCACCCCTCCTCTCCCCACAGCAAAATAAATGTTTGTGAACTACAAAACCTCCAGGGAGCCCCAGGTCCTGGGCAGCACAAATTGACAACCACGGATCCCTCTCAGGCTCACTCGTTTAGCAGATGAGGGAGAGATGCCCAGGGGAGCCTCGGGTTTGCCAAGGCCCATCCATCAGAGAGAAGCCGCTTTCCTGGACACCACACCTCCCACCTCTCCTCCCTCCTCTCTGCTCTCAGAGCCCTTTCCTGATTCTCAGCCTTAATCTCCATTCTAACTGGGAGTGGCTCTTAAACATTTTGTGGGTATTTTCCTGTGATTGCTCTTTTGTGTTTATCTCCCCAGCTAGAGGGAAAGCCTGGTGCAGGTCAGAACTTTTGTTTTTTCCTCCTGTGCTCCGGGAAGTCTAGCCCAGCACTGGGTGCCTCTCTGAGCCCAGAGGTGGAACTAGTGTGAAGCTAATGAAACTTAACCTTCAGGTTCAAGCCCCCCCCACCCCCCAGTCACTTGCGTGTGGCCTTTGCAAGGCTGTGGGAGAGGCCCTGGCAGTGAATTCACAAAGTCATATAGTTTTGTAGAATTTGCAAGAAAGTGTTCTGCATCCAGGGTCTTAAAAGGGCTCCTAAAATTATATAGGCTTCAGGCTCAGCAAAACCTGAACCTCCCTCTAAAGATGCTGTGAAAACTCAGCAATTGGCTGGGGTCCTGCCTTTTGGACCGTGGGCCCTTGGCTTGGGAGCAGGAAGTGGGCGGGTCCCGAGCCAGGCCTGGGAGGATCTTGCTGTGTCACTTCCACTCTCTGGTTGTCAGTTTCTCCACTTGTGAAATAGCAAGATGGGGTGGGCAGGAATGAACTGAGTCATCTCTGGGGCAGAATGATCTCTGGTGTCCCAGTTGCTTGGTTTTGGCTGGCTGGGTGTGGTTGCCCCACCAGCCCAAACGTCACACTGCCCCACCTTTTCCCTCCCAAGAGCATTTGCATTGCTGGCTGGGTGTGCCTGGACGGCCATAGGGAACCCACTCACAGGCCCTGGGTCTCACCATGGTGACTTTGTTGACTGATAATAATACAAGAAAGCAAAGCTTTACTGAGTGAGCTCTTATTCCCAGACATGTAGGAGACGTGAGCACCTGGTCCCTCCCTTCTCGGTGGAATGGTTTTTTCTGTGGTCTTGGTTTATTGCTTCTCTTGCTGACTGAGGTAGACTTGTGCACTGATCTCTCATACAAAGAGAGGCTTTTCAAAGAGGACACCATGGAAAGATCTGGAGGGAAGGAGAGAAGCGGTGGTCACTGTATGTACTTGCTTTCTATTGCTGCTGTAGCAAATTGTCCATATTTAGTGGCTTAAAACCACACAGCTTTTTTTTTTTTTAATACCATTAACCATTTTTCAGTCTGCTGTTTGGTGGCATTAAGTACATTCATATTATTGTGCAACCGTCAACCACCATCCATCTCCAGAACTTTTCATCTTCCCAAACTGAAACTCTGTCCCCGTTAAACACTAACCCCCCACTCCACTCTTCGCGCCCCGCCGGCCCTCGGCACCACCATTCTACTTTCTGTCTCTGAATCTGACTACTCCAGGTGCCTCATAGAATTGGACTCATAGAGTATTTATCTTTTGACTGGCTTATTTCACTCAGCATAATGACCTCAAGATTCATCCATATTCTAGCATGTGTCAAAATTTCCTTCCTTTTTAAGGCCAAATACTCTTCTGTTATATATATACCGCATTTTGCTTATCCATTCATCTGTTGTGGACATTTGGGTTGTTTCCACATTTTGGCCGCTGTGAATAATAACTTCTGTGAACACTGGTGTACAAATATGTTCGGGTCCTGCTTTCAGTCCTTTTGGGTACATATGCAGAAGTGGAAATGCTAGGTCGTACATTTAATTTTTTGAGGAACTGCCCTACTGTTTGCGGCTGCCCCATTTTAGCACACGACTTTACTGTCATACGGTTTTGTCTCACGGGTCTCCTGGTGTTTGTTGGCAGGGTTATATCTTTTCTGGAAGCTCTAGAGGAGAATCCGTTTCCTTGTCTTTTCTAGCTTCTAGAGGCCGTCTGCATTCTTTGGCTCCTGGCTCCCTTCATGCATGGATGGAATCCCTCTCAAGCTTCTTATCTCTTTCTTTTCATCTTTATTTCTCCTCATCCTTTCCTTTCATCCTTAACATAGCAAGGAAAGGACTCATGGGTCCACCTGGATAATCTAGGATACACTCCCCATCTCAAGGTTGGTGACCTTGATCACATCTGCAAAGCCCCTTTGTCATGTAGGGCAACATAGTCACCAGTTCTGGGGGATCAGGGTGCAGACTGTCTGTTGGGAATATTTTTGACAGACCTACAAGGAACCTGATGGTGCCTTGATCGTTGGCTTTGAAAAGCCCTCCCCCTCCCCTTTCCCTTTCTCAAAATTGTCTTGAAGCACCCATGACAGTAACGATTGGTTAGGTGCTACCCTCATTGTGTGGGCTAGACACCTGGTAGACACTGAATAAGTTTGGGTGTCTGTCTAGGATCTTTGATGACCCTTTTTCCCATCTCCAAACATCAGAGCCTGTCCTCTTTGACCACTTGGGAGGGTACAACACTGGCTGAATAGGTCACAGAGTGGAGAAAACTCTCCCTATATTACAAAGGTCTTCCCTGTTCTTACTTTATTCAGTCCTCACAGTAACTTCAAGGTAGGTGGGCAGACAGCTTGGAGGTTCAGAGAGGTTAAGTTGTCCTGTGAATGTCACACAGCAAGTGGTGAAGTTAGGACCCAGACCCTACCTACCAAGCTAATGCTCCTTAGGGAGTAAGTTAAAATTAACTGAGCACCTACTCTATGCTAATAAGCTACATGATGGATAGCTTTATATGCATGTATCAGTGCATCAGACCCTCACCACCACACAGTAAGATGAATGTACGTTCCCCAGTTTTAAGGAGAAAGGCTCAAAGAGGTTAAGCTACATGCCCAAAGTCACATGGCCAGCAAGTCGTAGAGCTCGATTTGGAACCATTGTCATTGGACCCTGTGTTTCTCCCTGGTTGCCCAGCAGCAGTGTTAGAAGATTCTATCAAGGCTGTGTGGGCCGTGGGCAAAATTCATACAACAGATCTGAGAAGTCTCCTGTGACTGTCCTGTGATGTATGTGGCTCTTGATGGGGGAGTGTGGGTTGTGCAAAGATGGGGGAACTGGTTTAGAGTGTGAGAAAGAGAGTAATTGGAGGTGGTAGAAGGACCTACAGAGGACCTGGGGTTGGATGTTATGAGACCCAATGTCGGTGATGCTTAGGCTGCGTGACCTGGATGAGCCACCCAGCCTCCCCTTCCCCACCCAGATGAGGGAGGGGTTCAGAGAAGGAGCTCCCCAAGTTCCTTTCCAGCTGAGCTTCTGACGGGTTCATTGTGCAGACAGTACCTGCCACAGAGCTTGGGGTGAGGTGCACCCCTGTGGGCCCAGGCGATCCTGGACGAACAGCGCTTGGGTTGGAGTTTGCAGGAAATGGAGGGACTTGAGCGCTAAGTCTGGGACAGCCAGGAGGCCTCTAGTACTCTGGGACTTGTGCTTGATTTACATCCCCTAGTCCTGAGGAGCCCCTTCTGATCAGGTGGTGTGATTGCCAGCAGCTTCCCCATGCGGAAGTGGTGAAACTGACAGACACAGACCCGCCTCCCCCAGCCTGAGCTGCACTTAGAAACAAACCACGGTTTCCGTATTTGGGGAAAGGGAAAGGGGTATTTGGGGAAGGAGGTATTTCCTTAGGTCCTGGCCACACCTTGGACTTAGGTGGGGGGGTTTTTCTTTCACTGCCACTGTGTCTGTCACAAGAACCTTGGCGACTACAAGGACCGCAGCCTGAGCCCCCATCATGTCCTGGGCCTGGTTGTCAGCCAGATACTGACTCCATACCTGGGTTCACCTGCTTCCTCTGTGGCCGCTTTCCACTCCTCAGAAATCCTGAATCGGGGTTGGCATTTGACTAAGTGTTGGCTCTTCCGGAAGCCTGTTTGGTATGGGCACCTGTCACAGGGGACTCTCCTGATGAGCTGGAGTGACCCAGGTTTGCCAGGGCTGTGCCGTGGAGGAGTTAGTAGAGAGACCTCCTGCGAATCTCCCTGTCTGCCTGCAGGAACTTTTCCATGAAAGTGTTCCCTGCTGCCTCGCTCCCTCCTCACTCCTTCTCAATTCCCACGACCTGGTCTGGAAAGGCAACTGAGAGCAGAGAAAATGGTTTCTGTCAGGGCCGGGCCCAGAGTGGACATGCTGACAGCAGGCTCCTGGGTGCTGGCAGGGCTGGAGCTTTGTGCAGGCTGAGGCCCTGCTCCCGGGCAGGTTTCTTTTCCAAAGGCCTTTTCAAAGGTGCTTCCTCCTCCATCCCTCCCACCCCCTTTTTTTCCTGGAGCTTGGACCAAGCCTCCAGGGCACCCAGGCCTGCAGCAGGGATGGAAAGAAAACATTGCCAGTTTCCTGTTGGTGGTTTCTCCTCGGGGAGATTGGAAAATCCAACACAGCCATTCCCATCCAGGATCTGCTGCTGCACTGGGCTTGGTGTGGGAGAAGAAACCTGCTGACTTTACTGCTCCTGTCCTCTGCCCTTCTTCACACTGTTCTGACCCCCAGCTCTCCACCCTGTCCCCTCGGTGCTCCCGCGTTTCTCATCCTGTGTATTATCAAATGGCCCAGGGTCCTCTGGGACCCTCTAATCCTTTTGCTCTTTTATGTTGGGGAAACTGATACAAATGAGAGGTTAAATGATATCATGAGAACGTATTTGATGTTAAACTATTACTATCTACATTTAACAGATGTGGAAAACTGAAGCCCAGAAAGGTTAAATAACCTGCCCAAGACCACACACTCTTCGGGAGCAGAAGTGGGACCTGAACCTGAGCCACCTGGCTTCAGAGTTCACGTCCTGCCACCACCCTAGACTGCCTTTAGTGAAATGCTCGGGGTCTCAGTGAGGCCTGGCCTCCTGCTTCCTAATTCTATTGTATTCCATCAACCAGTGTTTTTAAAGTTTTGGTCTTTGAAATACTAGTGTCTGGGGCCGGTGGGCTCTGTGAGGAAGTACAGCGTAGAGGTAAAAGCCTGAGCTTTGGAGCCTGACTGCTTGGGTTTGAATCCTGGCTTATCATTTACTAGCTGTAACCTAGGGCAACTTGTATAATCTCTCCACACCTCAGTTTCCTTATCTCTAGTACAGAGATCATAATCTTCATATTTGTTTTATAGAGTTGTTGTAAAGTTCTGTTCCATGTATAGCACTTAACACAGTGCCTAGTACATAATACGTATTCGATAAATGTTAACTATTATTATTATTGCCTAGTAAGTTTGGGAAATTGAGGGAAAAAGTTAAGCAGGCACCTTTGTTACAGAACTTCTCAGAGCCTTTATTATGCTATTAAGTATTGGCACTTTTCCGGAAGGGGATGTAGTAGGCAGCATTTTCCAAAGTTTTTGGACAACTAATCTCTTTCTCTTTTTTAACTGGGCACCTGGTAAATTCTCAACTCATAAGATGTAAGTTGGTGTCGGGGAACACAGTTCAGGAAGCACTGAGCTCTACATCATGCTGCCTGTTTTTGCTTGGCAAGGCTGAGCTGGAGATGGGAGTCCAGGCTAGACCTGAGCAAGACGTTGAAGGACTGTGTGTGGCAGAGCTTGGGCTGTGCCAGGCTTCTCTCCTCCTGTCCCTGTAGGTATGGGGAGAGGGAGGTGGTGGGAGCCGAGGCACCTGCGGGTTTCTGGAACCTCCTGGCCATGAGGAATGTCCTTGGCTGACTGCAGTTGAAAGCAGTCATTGCACTGTCCTTGAAGGAGGGGTCTTAAAATAGGTCACCAGGGCTTCCCTGATGGCGCAGTGGTTGGGAGTCTGCCTGCCGATGCAGGGGACACGGGTTCGTGCCCTGGTCCGGGAAGATCCCACATGCCGCGGAGCGGCTGGGCCCGTGAGCCATGGCTGCTGAGCCTGCGCGTCTGGAGCCTGTGCTCCGCAATGGGAGAGGCCACAATAGTGAGAGGCCCGCATACCGCAAAAAAAAAAAAACAAAACAAAAAATAGGTCACCATGGCAGGACCGGTTGGGACCACCAAACAAGCCAGCCCAGCCCAGGTTGAAATGGTCACAGGTTTTGCAGTATGACCCTCTTAGGGAAAGGCAGGCAGGCTTTGCTCCCAGCAGGCTGAGTTCTACCTTGGACCCTCTCCCCATGTGTTTGTGACTTGAGTAAGCAGTGTCCCTGGCATATTTTGGCTCCAAAACCAAGGTGGTTAGAAACGAGATAATCTTAAAGTTTCCTTCCAGCGTAGGCATTTAAGAAGTCTGTAAATCTAGGATTGGGGTGAAAAGCTGAAGAGGTGTCCCCTTCAGGAGTCCTAAAATCGAACTAGGAAGAGCCCCAAGATGTGAAGCCCCCGTCACACCCGAGGTCTGGGGAGGTGAGGGCCTGGCTCCAGGTCACTGGTCGGGGCCCTTTTCCATATTAACATTCTTGGAACTGACTACCTTAAATAGTCTTGCTTTGGGCCCCATTCGCACCCTGCTCTGGGTTGTTGCCTCCCAGCAGTGACCCCGTAGAAATGGGCAGTGTATGGCGGTCAGGAGCTGCTCAGACCGGCTCAGGGCTGGCTAACCCTTCATCTCCCAGCAGCCAGGTACTGGAGGTGGGCCAGGAAGGCATGTGGCTGGCCGGTGACACCTTAGCCTGCCCAAACCTAGCTTTGCGCTGGAGCAAGGAGAGTTTGCAGATAAGCAAATTTCTTTCTTGTTTATTTAAAAATTATACATATGTGTATACACAAACATACATAAACTGTATATATATACATACATATATGCATTTACATTTGTGTGTATGTGTGTGTGTGTTTTGTCTTGAGCTATACTTTGGAAACTGCTCAGCGGTGACCTTTGAGTAGGGGATTAGAGGGGAGAATGAATTTTGTTTCTTTGTGCCTTTCTGTTCCATTTGAATTTCCCTACAATGTGTTTGTATTCCTTTTATTTTTTATTTTTAAATGTGATTTATTTTTTAGAGCAGCTTTAGGTTCACAGCACCACCTCCGCCACTATCATCACCGCACATCAGAGTTACAATTGATGAACCTATATT